>NW_027506893.1:292500-592500 GCF_052324685.1 Brachyhypopomus gauderio
TCCCAACCATGCTGTTTGTAAGGATGTACGAATCAATGGGTTGATCCAGGCCAACATGCCACTACATTAGTAAGGCAAATTTTTGCATCACAGATTATTGCACGGGAATTGGAATTGCAATTCTAGGAATTGAAGTGCTTTCTATTCACATAAGCAAATTCCTCCTAAGATGGTGCCTTTAAAGAAATGTGTGTGCAGTCAATCGCTCCAAATACATTAGGGAAACCTAATCTTCTCTTCGTCTTGCAGAACTTGGCAATGTGTTTGGACCCTAGACACACAAAGCACCTGCCTAGCTTCTTCAGTTTTTCTTTGTGTGCTGGTACATCGTGGTCTGGACATTTCTCAGATTTGTGTTCAACAAAACAAGCAATTTTAATGTTTGTCTGGTCAACCGCTTCATATGGGAACTTTATATACCTGGCTGACATGCAGATGATCCCATCCAAAACAGCTGGCATGGCCCGGCTCAAAGATGACTGGGATATCCCCGACCGGTCTGTCAGTTCTCTTTGAAACGAGCCAGTTGCCAGGAAGCCGAGCGTTGTCAGCACCTGTAAAGGAACTGGCAATGCGCGACTCCTCACGTTTCTCTCAGTGTTGCCAACTCCTCAGTAAGGAAAGTAGCTATTGTTTGTCCTAAAAGTCGCTAGAAGTCGCTAAATGACGTCATAAAAGAATTTGCATAATACATTTTTTGAAGCTGTAAAGGAATAACGTTGGGAGAGAAAAAAGTGAGTAAAAAACACTCTAAAAATGTTAGAACTACAAATGAACAACATCTGTTGCCTTTGAATTAGGCAGTCACTTCTCAAAAGAACTACATGACTTTAGTGCTTTGTATAAATAATTTTTATGTAAATTACATAGTTTTTTTGCTGTGTTGTTAAATGTTAGTATAAGAGTAGCAGTTAGCAGGAACTAGTTGGCATAGAAATCAATCTTACGATAGAGGCAGTATGCCCGTGTATCATCTCCAATACACGGCTTTAGCCAGCCTTAAAATTCAGGATTTGATCCCACTCTTTCCTGCATTTTTGAGAATATAGTTTAGAGTGAGACATGATGAGCAAGTTAGCTAGATGTTAAGCTTTCACAGAGATGCACACACTGTGGAGAGTTAGTTAAATGTTTAAGCTAGATGTTTAGCTGAGGTGAAGATTGACTGAGACTGTGTGAGTTATATGCAGTGATTTCTTTTCGGGTCTCACTGAAGACTAAAGCATTAATATTTACATCCCGCTCTGTAAATACGGGGCGGGGCGTCAGCGGCAGCTTTGGGCATGCGCAGTTCATTTGCAGTGTGGACGTGGAGCGGTGAGGGTCTGCTCTGAGTGTGAGACTGCACTGAGTGATGTGGGCGGGGCTCACGGCAGCACCCGCCCCAGAGGACAACAACTGAAGAGCGTGTGTTCAGAGTCTCCAAAAGTCTCCAATAACACCACAAAAAGTTGCTAGATTTGTCGCTAGTCGCTTTTTACTACAAAAAGTCTCTAGAGGGTCTGAAAAGTCGCTAAATATAGTGACAAAGTCGCTAAGTTGGCAACACTGGTTTCTCTCTCCAAAACTGGACCCAACTCAGCACAAGAGGACAGCTCTTGGAAATCTGAAACGGCTTATAAGCCAGTCATCATCATGGGCCAAAAAATCATAATGGTCACGGAAAACGTGCTCTCAGCGAATTCGGCCATTAGCAACATCTTCCAGTAATGCCAACGCTGCCATCTCCCAAGAACTCCAGCGCAACATTTTATGCATGTTTATATAATCTAGGCTAAGTGGAAACACATTGAATGATTATTTCAGTAAGGCAATGAAATTATCTGATTAATTTACTTTATTTTACCCAATGAGGGCTTACTACAATGTGTGCGTAAATGATATCTTAATAGTTGTAATTTCAATGCATCACCTCTAAGTGTCGCTAATTGATGAAAACACATTAGAAACATGTGTACGCCTGAAGTGAAAGTGTCGTGGGGGTACACACCTTTTCACGTTCAAATCACACTTAGTAAATCTGACTGTTTGCGTGAAACATAGCGTACCCAATGTTTTTGTACGTACATGAGGCCCCTGGTGTGGAGCGCTTGCCCGCTGAATCTTCATGCAAAAGTGGACTCTGTCCTGTGCATTTTATGACTCACATCGTCACTCAGCAGCTCCGTATAACTCAGCCCACAAACGAGAGCAGGAACCCACAAACGAGAGCAGGAACCTTCGTCTGCAGCGTCACCATCCTCCCCCTCTGCATTCTGCATCACCTCATCCTCAAGAAGTTCTGGATCTACACCACTACAAAGCGCAGGGGTTAGATGATGGAGAGAAGCTCTGTCCAGAGTGAACCCTCCTGTTCTATTATTAGCCAAGTGTCAGTGTAGGAAGGTTCTGCCCCAACAGCAGACTCTCAGGTACCTGTTCAGGAGTTCTGTTAGCCTCTGGGAGTCCTCCACCAAATGACGCTGTAGATTAAGAACAGACATTAGGACATCGACTTTATGGTGTGTGTGTGTGTGTGTGTGTGTGTGTGTGTTGTGTGTGTGTGTGTGTGTGTGTGTGTGTGTGGAGGGGTGTGTGTGTGTGTGTGTCCCTTCTTACTCTCTCTGCCACTTGCTCTTTGAGAACCTCAATGGGCACAGCCAGAAGGCTCAGTGCATTCTGGGAATTCCTGAAAAACCTCGGGTCTGGTGCCTGAGATGTAAGAGAACTCATTTTGCATTTTGATCTACTACATGTGTCGAATTCAGAACATGTACACAAGAAATAGAATAAATCATTAGATGCATTCATTAGTATTCTTTTGAAGCATTAATTTCACTGTGGTATGTTAAGAGAATATGTGAGAATTTCAAATTTCCTTGTACAAAGATGCATGTTTTGCAAATTAAAAGAAACAAACCTTGTCAGTAGGTCTACATGCATAATTTACAGCAGAATGAAGTATTGTTTTGATAACAAACCGTGTCAGTAGGTCTACATGCATAATTTACAGCAGAATGAAGTATTGCTTTGATAACAAACCTTGTCAATAGGTCTACATGTATAATTTACAGCAGAATGAAGTATTGTTTTGATAGCAAACCTTGTCAGTAGGTCTACATGTATAATTTACAGCAGAATTAAGTATTGTTTTGATAACAAACCTTGTCAGTAGGTCTACATGTATAATTTACAGCAGAATTAAGTATTGTTTTGATAACAAACCTTGTCAGTAGGTCTACATGTATAATTTACAGCAGAATTAAGTATTGTTTTGATAACAAACCTTGTCAGTAGGTCTACATGTATAATTTACAGCAGAATGAAGTATTGTTTTGATAATGTTTCGTATAGTCTGTCCATGTGTATAAGCACCTTGTAGTCATCCTCCTTCTTGCTGAGGTAAACTCGGTTTCCCAAGGAGTCTGTGACCGTGATGTAATCTCCTGTTGCTGGGGGACGTTTCCGTGTGCGACACGCTGCCGAGGTAACCCTCTTTGGTGATTCCTGTAGTGTTACCAGGCCACTGATGTCCAAAACACTGGCTGCCATGGCAATCGGTGGCCAATCAGGAGAGAGACTCATTGCAAACCTGCAGAGAGATAAGACAGGAAAACATAATGAACCATTACATTACAATAACATCAAAATACAGTAACAGTGATGACTTAATAAAATCAGTCCCGTATGATATAATGCTGGGAGTTGTAATATTAACAGGAATGAGAGTATGTAATGTGTGTAATTATATTCATGTGTGATTCATGTTAATCATGTCCATACAGACAATATAGCACAGTCTGTGTGAAAAGTACTGCTTGCACTGCTTAGTAATTAACTGTAACCATATTGAAGATGTTTTTCTGTAAGACTGAAGTTTTCTGTGCAGCAGCAGAGTTAGTGATAACATTGCTTATTCGTTTCTATGCACCCAAGGTTGAATCCCAGGGAAACTGATAACTGCTCCTGGGAAGCAGCATCCTTAGTTTTTCTACACACACTTTGACTATAAAGAATCTGGACTGAGAGAGACAGTTCAGAGTTACTGCATGAAGCGTAAGCTTCACATCATACTTTATACTTTTATATTTTGTAACTCTCTTGCTATCAAATAAATACTGCTTAATATATTATAAGACCTCCACTTCTGCTCCATCAATTCCACCACACAAGTTAAGTGTCTGGTGTGTATATTCAGTAGGAGCTACAGGGCAGACCAGTTCAGACACTCATTCTTTTTCTTCTTCTTTCGGCTGATCCCTTTGGAGCAGGGGTGTCAAACTCTGGCCCGCGGGCCAAATTTGGCCCACGTTGTAATTATATTTGGCCCGCGAGACAATACCAAATGACTACTAGAGCTGGCCCCTGGTATTATACTGTACAGCGCATTCACCGCTAATACTACAAATCCCATAATGCCCTGCTGTTGTTTTGGCGCGTCAATCAGTAGGACAGTAGGCATAGTAACTTCACACTACAACTGTCACTGTGCTACCCATTGACTGTCAATGGTGCTACCCCTTCCCAAAAATGGTGAAAAGAAAGGCAGAAAACATGCGCACAGTTTGTTGAAAAACTCAGCATACTCAGCGCTGACTTTAGCCGGCGATTTGCCGACTTTGACGTCCAGAAATGGAGGTTTGAACTGCTTAGTAATCCCTTCGCAGTTGATGTCGAAAATGCAGCAACCAACATGCAAATGGAGCTGATTGAACTCCAGTGCAAGGACACGCTGAAAGCAAAGTATGATGCTGTAGGCGCCGCACAGTTTCCACAGTTCATCCCTGACACAATGCCTCAGCTCCGCACCCAAGTTGCTCAGATGCTCTCTATGTTCGGCAGCACTTATCTATGTGAGCAACTTTTCTCCTCTATGAAGATGACCAAAACATCTCTCAGGAGACGTCTGACTGATGAACACCTTTGCTCGATACTGAGGATTTCTTCAACTCAGAGCTTGAGCCCAGACATTGATGAAATAGCATCCAAGAAGAGATGCCAGGCATCTGGCTTGGGCACATCAGAGTAGATCAGCGTGTAGCAACTGAGCAATAATTAACATTTTTTAATGCACTTTTTCTTGCTATTCCAAGGCATTGGCTTGAATGGTTGATTGATTTATTTTATTTTTTTAAATATTAGCCAGTGGAAAATTTTTATTTTGATATTTAATTCAGAAGGCTGCAAATAGAAAAGAAAAATTTTATTTAATAAATGAATGCCATTGATGTGTTTTTTTTTATTGAAATTTGTATATATAATGTACGGTAATAAGCGTTGCTTGTTCCATATTCAATGTTGAAGCAAAATTTGTTTTGGTCCGTATTAAAAGGTTCATTTGTTCAATGTTGGCCCGCGACTTTGTTCAGGTTTTAAATTTTGGCCCACTGTGTTTTTGAGTTTGACACCCCTGCTTTAGAGGATCATCTGCCTCCATCTTGCTCTTACCCCTGCCTCCTCTACTGTTACACGAACCATCTCCATGTCCACCTTCACTGCATCCATAAACCTCCTCTGAGGTCTTCCTCTTCTCCTTCTGCCTGGCAGCTCCATCTCCAACATTCTTTGTCCAATATATTCACTATTCCTCCTCAACACATGTCCAAACCATCTCAGCCTGGCCTCTAGTTTTATCTCCAAACTGCTCCACCTTCACTGTCCCTCTGATCTTCTCATTTCTAATCTTGTCCATCCTTGTCACTCCCAATGAAAATCTCAGCATCTTCATCTCCACCACCTCCAGCTCAGCCTCCTGTCTTTTAGACAGAGCCACAGTCTCCAGACCTACATCACAGCAGGTCTCACAACTCTCTTGTAGACCTTCCCTTTCACTCTTGCTGCTATCCTTCTGTCACACATCAGTCCTGACACCCGTCTACACCCACTCCATCCTGTCTGCACCCTCTTCTTCACCTCTTTTCTGTACTGTCCATTTCTCTGGATGGTTGCCCCAAGATATTTGAAGTCATCCACCTTCACCACCTCTACTCCTTCCATCTTCACCTCTCCACCTGCCTCCCTGTCATTCACACACATGTATTCTGTCTTTTCTCTACTGACCTTCATTCCTCTCCAGTGCAAACCTCCATCTCTCCAGGTTCTCTTCACCTGCTCTCTACTCTCACCACAGATTACAATGTCATCTGAGAACATCATGGTCCATGGAGCCTCCTGCTTGACCTCATCTGTCAACCTGTCCATCACCATTGCACATAAGAAGGGGCTCAAATCTGATCCCTGATGTAACCGTACCTTCACCTTGAAACCATTAGTCACTCCAACTGCACACCTCACCACTGTCTCACTATCCTCATACATGTCCTGTACCACCCTCACATACCTTTCAGCCACACCTGACTTCCTGGTGTAACCCACCCACAAAGTGGTGTATTTAATTAATTATTTCTTGTTGCTATTTGTTTTATTCAAGAAAAAAAAAAATTCTTTTAGTTTGGCATTTCAGGCACGTTTCTCAACTAATTGCCGCTTACCTGTAATTGTGGGTCTAGAGTTGTAATGCAGCACCCCCTCTAGGTCACGTGAGTGTGCTGTTTTAGCGCCGTGAGAGGTGAAACGTCTGGTGGCTGCTCGTGAGAACTCGCATCCAGCGCAAATATTATATTTGCTGGTTATATCGCATATACACCCACATATTGTGTCTGAATTATCACATTTTTCTTTATCAGTGGACTGTTGAGAGCGATCAAATTCTGGAACGACTCCGTCTTCCGGATCAAGAGATATACTTGCTGGACACCAGTACTGCAATTTTTTCGAGCTCCATCTAACACCGTCACCGTAAGACTGTTCCATACGGATCCGGCGTTAGTCCGGAGACAAGACATTTTTTGTTGTTGTTTGGTTTGTTTGTTGTATACATATATATATATGTGTGTGTATGAATGTATGGTATATATATATATATATATATATATATATATATATATATATATATATATATATATATATATATATATTGTTATTATTCATGAACATAGTATATATATATTTTTAATAGACATCATTTAAAAAAAAAAAATTCCATTCGTCTGCGTATTTGTGTGCTTAAGTTGAGTGCGAGCTAGAGTTGTCTCTAAGCTGCCCCAAATATAATTTAAATTATATCAACTACAAATTTTATTTATTCACTCCAATATCCCAGACCCTGTAGATTAATTTCCTTACAGGATCATACCCTATATTTTATTATTGGGTTACAACTGATAAGAGAAATTAAGTGGCGCCCAACGTGGGGCCCGCTGCGGAGTAGACTTGTGTTCGCATTGACTAAGCACACACATTGAGCATACTACATATTGAGTATACTACACATTGGTTATACTACATTTCAGTTTTCAAAATGGATGTGTGTACTCAGTATGATTTTGACCCTGAACGTTCAGTGCTCTTGAAAAATGTACATCCCACTGTAACACTCAGCGATGTACGTAGAGCCTTCAGTTTGATTGATAAGGTAATGAGAATTGAGTGGGTAGATGGAAATACTTCTGGGGTTTTACTTTGTGAGTTCCAAGAGTGTATTACTCCACTACTGCTGGAGGAGGAACACTTAAATGCAGATGGCAATGGGTATTGGGAAGTAATTCAGGTAGATAGTCCTGAAGCTGGCAAGACCAAATTGCAGACAGAGGCTCCCAACAAGTCAGAGCATCTAGACAGTGTTCGGGGGGCCATGGCTGATGACCTGGTGGGCCAGATAGAGTGCTTGGCAGATTTATATAGCGTGGATACCAATAACCTTAGCCAGCATATTGCTAATAAAATCACAAAAGGTGTAGGTTATGGTGCACAGAACCCAGTTAGTTCCACTCCAGCTTCTAGCATATTTGCTCATAATGCAGACTCTGAGATTTCTGCCCCAACTTTTGTCACACCAACTCGGTCAGACAGCTCTGATTTTCCACGGGTTGCTCCAAAAGTGTCGTTTGCTCCTAGCGTTGACTCTCATTCTAGGGACAGGACCACTGATGCTGAGGCACAGGAGAGTTTTCTAATTCCCAGAGATGTACAGCGGGTAGTTGTAGAGCATGTAGTAAAACGTGATGCCAACTCCTTAGAGCCCACCACATGTCAACATAAGATCCGAACTTTCTCGGGACAGAGTCCAAAGCCGGCTGGGGAAGTTGACTTCAAAACCTGGAAAATATACGCAAGACAGGTGATCAGAAATGACGCTTTGTCTGAAAATTACAAGAGGAGGCAGATACTAGATAGCCTTCTCCCTCCTGCTATCAGCATAGCACTCTGCGCTGGTGATAATGCACCCCCCCCAAGCTCTATTTACATGAGCTGGAAATTGCATACGGCAGTGTGACTTGTGGTGAAGAACTTTACATCCAATTCCTTGAGACACATCAGAACAGTGGAGAAATGTCCTCTGACTTTTTGAGAAGGCTTCAGGCCTTATTGCAGGAAGTTGTTGAGAAGAAGGGTATGGCAGGCAGGCATGCTGATGTGCAGCTCATGAAGCAGTTTGTTCGTGGTTGTTGGGATGAGGGATTACTAACAGAGCTACGTCTTAAGGATGTGCTGACATGCCCGTCCCAGCCTACCATGAGTTACTCAGACCTGCTGTTTAAGATTAGGTCGATCGAGCAGGAAAGGCAACTTAAAGAGAGGAGGAAAAGTCGCCATCTTGGCATCCTACCGACTAAGGCACGTAGCCATGCACATCTCACCTCTAATTCTCAGCAATTACTACCTGAGAGTTGCAATAGTGCTGAAAAGGAAGATTTGAGACGAAGGATTCATCAGCTTGAAATAGAGGTGGCTGAAGCAAAAGCTGCATCTGAAGTAGGGAACGGTAATAGGGGAGTAATCTACCAAGAGTCTAAATCCACAACACAAGATACAACAAAGAACAAGACAAAACTGGAACAAATTCCCATATCTAAATCTCAAGCTCAAAAGACCAGGACACTGAAGTTCTGCTATCGGTGTGGAGAGGACGCACATTTTCTGCAGCACTGTAAAAATCCAGTGAACGCAGCCCTGGTTCAAGAGAAACTAATGCAAAGACATGAACAAAAGAATAAATTCCAAAACACTAAAGCTTCACCCTCAGTACATTTAAATGGGGTGTAGCCTCTGTTGGGGAACAAACGGAGGCTACAAATGAAGAAAGTTCCAAAGCAGCCCAAAAGCAATTTGCATGCACTTTAAGCTTGAGTGACAGTGTGTCAAAGCCTGAGAAACAAATACCTATTGGCTTAGTGGGAGAGCCTTATGATGGGGTAGAATGGTTGGATGGGGTGAAGTGTCATTGCCTCATAGATACTGGATCTCAAGTGACTTGTCTCTCAGAATCATTCTATAGGCAGCATTTGTATCACAGAGAGCTATCTTCTGTAGGTGATATCCTGCGTATTGAGGGTGCAGCGGGACAAGAGGTGCCTTACCTTGGGTATATTGAGATGGATATAAGATTTCCAGCCAGTGTTTGCGGGACAGGAACAACCTTCACCATTCTAGCCCTTATCTGCCCCGATCAAAATTATAATGCTAACACTCCCTTACTGGTAGGGACCAATGTCCTTAGACGACTTATTCAAGACTGTCAGAGTACGAGAGGGAACCAGTACCTCAGCACATTGTCCATAGATGCTGACTGGATCAATGCCTATGCTATTTGTGATGCAAAGCTGAAGTCAGAGATGACTGATAGAAATCCTATTCCTGTCCGTCTGTCCGGAAAACATGCAGTCACCATCCATAAAGAGGAGAGCCGTGTTTTGGTTGGGATTTGTCATGCCAAAAAGTCTAAATGGATGAGACCAGTAGTTCTAGAGGAACCTGCAGGAGGCCCTTTTCCTGGTGGACTTGTGGTGAGTGCACAGTTAATCCAAGTGCAACCCAGATCACACAATAAAATTAGAGTAGTAGTTCAAAACATATCAGACCACAGTGTAACTTTGCAACCCAGGCAGAGGATTGCAGAAGGTTTTCTGGTGGATTGGGTCAAGCCAGTGAATCCAGGTGCCAGTTATGGTGATCCAAATGCTTCCAAACTTTCTGTTCAGCAATTCCCTTTGTCGGTTTCAGAAACTGCTGTTCCCCTGGATCTGAATTTCGAGAATTCCCTTGTGCCAGAAGAGTTTAAACTGCACATCATATCCAGAATAAACCAAGAAGTATCCAGTGCCTTCTCTAAGCATGATTTAGATGTCGGGCATGTTAATGGTGTCACACACAAGATTGAATTGTCAGATCACATACCATTCAAAGAGCGTACTCGTCGAGTGTCACCTGCTGATTTTGAGGATTTAAAGAAACATCTGAAAGAGCTCCTATCTATCGGCATTATAGAGGAGTCAAACAGCCCCTATGCTTCCCCAGTGGTCTTAGTTAGAAAGAAAAATGGTGATCTTAGAATGGTCGTGGATTATCGCAAACTCAATAATATAACCAAAAAAGATGCATATCCTCTTCCAAGGATAGAGGAGACTTTTGCCTTACTCACTGGTTGTAAATGGTTCTCCGTTTTAGATTTAAAAAGTGGCTACTATCAGCTGGAAGTTGAGGAAGCAGATCGTCCAAAAACTGCTTTTACTACGCCCTTTGGAAACCGGCAGTTCCGCCGCTTACCTCAAGGTCTCACTAATGCTCCTGCAACTTTTCAACGGACCATGGAGAGGGTTATGTCAGGGCTCAATCTGCAGGAAGTAATTGCTTTCCTAGACGATTTGATCATTTTTTCAGAAACCTTAGAACAACATGAGGAGAAGCTAATGAGAGTACTGGGAAGGATCGCTGCATTCGGGCTGAAGTTGTCTCCTACCAAGTGCAGGTTCTTTCAGACCTCCGTGAGATACCTGGGTCATGTGATTTCAGCCCAAGGTATTCAGCCTGACCCTGACAAATTAGAGGCTATAAAAGGGTGGCCTACGCCTAACAGTCAGAGAGCTCAGATCATTTCTGGGTTTCTCAGGCTATTACCGCCGATTTATGGAAAACTACTCTAGAGTAGTAAAGCCTCTAAATGAGTTGTTGCAGGGAGGATCCTCCACCAGACACAAAACATCGGCACATCAGAACAGATCAAAATTTCAATCTGTGGTCGAAAAGTGGAGTCCTGACTGTCAAAACGCCTTTGAGACTGTCAAACAAAATCTAACTGCTGTGCCAGTACTGGGCTTTGCTGACTGGAAGCTACCTTACATCCTCCATACAGATGCTAGTACTACTGGTTTGGGTGCTGCACTGTATCAGATTCAGGAGGGGAAAGCTAGAGTCATTGCCTATGCGAGTAGGGGCCTCAGTAGAAGTGAAAGGAACTACCCTGTCCATAAGCTCGAGTTTCTGGAACTAAAATGGGCCATATGTGAAAAGTTCCATGATTTCCTTTATGGTGCCAATTTCAGCGTGCTAACGGACAACAATCCTTTAACATATGTGCTTACTACTGCCAAGTTAGATGCAGCTGGACACCGCTGGCTTGCCGCTCTGTCCATGTACAATTTCGATATTAAGTACAGAGCTGGGAAAACTAACGTGGATGCTGATGGTTTGTCACGTAGGCCTCAGCCCCTGCAGGGGAGGATGAAGACTCTGAGGATATTGAGATGAGAGTAATGAGGATGCTGGATAGAGCAGCTCACTCTCCAGAAGAGTTTGAACTAATGAACCCAGCTGTCTTAGAGACTTTGTGCCTTAGACATGGTGTGCGGTGTATGAGAGGAGGCGTGCAACTGGATAAAGAATCTGAAATAGACGATAGCGAATCTGAGGTGACTCCTGCAGTGGAAACGCTGCTGTGTGATGAGAGGGCTGTCCCGAGTGATTTAGTGGATCCTGAACCATGGCCCGGACATTCCACGTTACCCAGCATGACTCCATCTGACTGGGAAGAGCTACAAAGAGATGATCCCGCTATTAGTTATATAATCAGGCTTTTACAATCGGGTGAGGGGTTAGCTGACTCAGATAAGCAAACGGCACCTAGAGAAGTACATCTGCTCTGGAGAGAGAGACAAAGATTGATCTTAATTGACCAAGTTCTATATCGTCAAGTTACCGATCAGTATGGCGAAAAGTATAATCAATTGGTAGTTCCAAGTAGCCTTAGACAAAGAGCACTAGAAGGCGTACATGACGAGACTGGTCACATGGGGTATGAAAGAACACTGGAGCTTGCGCGTGCTAGATTTTACTGGCCAAAAATGGCAGTCTCTGTTGAACACAAATGTAAGACGTGTGAGAGATGCCTTAGGAGGAAATCTCATGCTCACAAAGGGCATCTAAGCTTGTAAATATCAAAGTCTATTCACCGCTTGAATTAGTCTGCATTGATTTTTTATCACTAGAGCCAGACGCCAGTGATACTAGGAATATATTGGTTATTACAGACCATTTTACAAAATATGCCCTTGCATTCCCAACAAAAAATCAGACTGCAAAGACGGTGGCAACAATTCTTTGGGAGAACCTCATATGCAACTTTGGTTTCCCTAAACGCATACATAGTGATCAGGGGGCCAATTTTGAGTCCGAATTGGTCACAGAACTTTGTAAATTGGCGGGTGTCAAGTCCAGAACTACACCGTATCATCCCAGGGGAAATCCGGTTGAGCGATTCAATCGCACCCTATTGGATTTACTGGGCACTTTAAGTGATCAGAAGAAGGAGCAGTGGAGGAAGTATGTGCGTCCTCTTGTACATGCGTACAACTGTACAAAAAATGATGCTACAGGAGAGTCGCCATTTTTTCTAATGTTTGGGCGGCAACCCCGCCTGCCCATTGATCTCTGTTTTGGGATAAGCCCAGCTGGACACAATCCTAGAACTCACTCACATTATGTCACGGAGTTGAAGAAGAGGCTGAGATATGCCTATAAGCTAGCTACAGCAAATGCAGAAAAGCGACAAGCTCTCAATAAGGCCAGATGGGATAAAAGAGTGACTGCTGCCAGTATTGGGGTGGGAGACCGTGTTCTTGTGCGTAATGTAAATCTTAGAAGGAAACACAAGATTGCAGATCGCTGGGAGCCCACAACATATATAGTAGTCAAGCAACCTAATGAAGAGATCCCTGTGTATGTTGTCAAGGCTGAAGATGGTCAGGGACAAGAGCGGGTGCTACACAGAGACCTGTTACTTCCTTGTGGGTTTCTGCCCATCAGTCAGAAAGATATGCAGGCAGAAGGTGCTGGTGGACAGAATAGACCAGTCACACGCAGCAAAGATAGAAAAGTATCTGAGAAAAGCAACCCTAACATAACTCTTAATCCTGAAGCTCTGGAGTTCCATTCTGTGCTGGAAAGTGGAATCAGTTCTATCTCCACCTTGAACCAGGAACACTCAGACCCTTTGAGTACAGAAGAATTGTTGTTTTCACAGGATGAAGATTGCAGTGTTGCAGAGAATTATTCATGTTTGAAGGAACAGAATGATGACTCTGTGTTGAGCGGAAGGGACAATTCATCCCCCTACAAAACAGAACCTGCAAGCTACAGGGCTGAAGTGTATGAAAATGCTGATATTGCACCAATGGATTCAGGCTCCAGTGTAGGTGAGAAAGAGCAGGCTACTTCAATAGAGGAAGAACCACAAGTTTTCCCCCGACGGTCTCAGCGGGAAAAACACCCTCCTGCGAAATTAAGAGATTACAATGGATGGACTGCAACCCGCACCATTCAAAGTGTCATTCAAAAGCCCCACGGTGATTATCTTAGTCAGTTAGTTAATATGATGCAACAGCAGATTCAAGTACAGCAGACTCAGAGTGAACTTTTACTAAGTCTTGTGACCACAGGTTTTGGTTAAAGTATCTGACGAGGACGTCAGTGTTCAGCAGGGGAGGGTGTAACCCACCCACAAAGTGGTGTATTTAATTAATTATTTCTTGTTGCTATTTGTTTTATTCAAGAAAAAAAAAATTCTTTTAGTTTGGCATTTCAGGCACGTTTCTCAACTAATTGCCGCTTACCTGTAATTGTGGGTCTAGAGTTGTAATGCAGCACCCCCTCTAGGTCACGTGAGTGTGCTGTTTTAGCGCCGTGAGAGGTGAAACGTCTGGTGGCTGCTCGTGAGAACTCGCATCCAGCGCAAATATTATATTTGCTGGTTATATCGCATATACACCCACATATTGTGTCTGAATTATCACATTTTTCTTTATCAGGTAAGAAAATGTCTTTGTTATTTTATTATTATTACTTAGTAGAGTTATTTTATTTCTGAGTTCTAAAATATGTACCGACCACGTTGTGCTTTATGCTAGCTATGGGGAAACTTAGCCCGATATGCAGTGGTTAACGTCAAGTTCAGTTTTGTTGTTAACTGTTGTAAATGTATTTGATATTGAATTTTTCTGCCATCCAATGTATATATCTTGTAGTTCAAATTGTATAGTTGTTTGTGATTTTATTTAAGCAGGCCATTAGTGCTGCTAGTGTATATTTTATTACATTGTCGATACGTGAGTGTGCTGTTTTAGCGCCGTGAGAGGTGAAACGTCTGGTGGCTGCTCGTGAGAACTCGCATCCAGCGCAAATATTATATTTGCTGGTTATATCGCATATTGTCGTATCCATGGTTACAGTTGTGTAAGTGGTTATGGGATGTAGGAGGAGGAGCCTGGGGGTCGTGGAAATAAAGGGAGTTAATGAGCAGACGTGTGTCACGAAGCGTGCTTATTTTGAAAGATTTAATTCTGAAACATACCTACCGAATGCCGAGCAAAAGTAGGTACACAACATTGGCGACGAGGAGTGAAAAGTAAATTTACAAAGCAATAAGTAAATTTAAAAAGTTTGGCTAGTTCAGTATGGAGAAATCCGGGTTTCAGCACTTCGCATGCTATACCGAGCCGGCAACTGTGAACTGACGCTAGCACGTGCACTGGAAACAGCAGCACGCTGTGAGAGCATCGAGGAGCAAATGTCCGCCATGTCAGTTGCAACGAAAGAGGCCGCGGAGACGGTCAACCACATTTCCTCGAATGGAAAGAGGGGAAAGCAAGTAAGTGGAAATGCAAAGGCAAAACAAGGCAAATTCTGTAAAAATGACGGAAAATGTTACCGATGCGGCAATAGCGACCATATGGGACGAGATCCGAAATGCCCCGCACGTGGGCAGACCTGCAATAAATGCCACGGGAAAGACCATTATGCAAAAGTGTGCCGCACCAAGAATTTGAGAAGTAGACAGGCTGTAAATAGCGTCGAAGATTCAAGAAATGACTTTGCATTTGTAGTCAACGATGGTGACATGCCCGAAAGGCTTACATTCCGTGTTGGGGGAGTGAATGTGAAAATGCTGGTCGACTCAGGGGCTACAAGCAATGTGATGGGGGAAAATGCATGGGAAAAGTTGAAAGCAGGACATATAAAATGTCACTCCTATGTCCCTAAGACAGAAAGGAGGCTTTATTCCTATTCCTCCAGTGAACCACTTGCAGTCAAAGGTGCGTTTACGTGTGACATCTCCATTGGGAACAAAACCGAACAGGCTGAATTCATCGTGGTCAAGGGAAACGGTGAACCACTGCTGGGGAGGGAAACGGCAACACGCCTGAGGGTGTTGAGAATAGGCGCCAACATCTCCGCTGTGACCGACCTAAAGCATACACTCCAACAGCAGTATCCCGAGGTGTTCAGGGGAGTAGGGAAATTAAAAACACGACAGGTCAAGCTGCACATCGACCCAGAGGTGAGACCTGTAGCCCAGCCATTTAGGCGCATTCCATTCAACCTTAGGGGGGCAGTGGAGTCCAGAATTAAAGAATTGGTGGACTTGGACATTATCGAACCTGTCAATGGTCCCACCCCATGGGTGAACCCGGTGGTGATAGTCCCAAAGCCAGGGAATGATGTTCGTCTATGTCTTGACATGAGGCGGGCGAATGAGGCAATAGTGAGGGAACGCTTTCCAATACCTACTGTGGACGAGCTACTTCAGGGCATGAATGGCTCAACCATATTCAGTAAGCTGGATCTGAAATGGGGTTACCACCAACTCGAATTGACCCCAGAGTCACGCGAGATCACCACATTTGCAATACACAATGGCATATACAGGTACAAAAGACTGCTCTTTGGTGTATCATCTGCCAGCGAGCAATACCAACATGAAATCGCCAGTGCACTAACTGGGATTGAAGGTGTGGAGAACATCTCCGACGATGTCATCATACATGCTGCTGACCGTGAGACACACGATCAACGACTGCATGCTGTCATGGCTAGGCTCAGAGAGACCGGGCTGACTTTGAACCCAGAAAAATGCCAGTTCAACATGAACAGACTGATCTTCATGGGAATCCTGCTGTCAGAGAAAGGAATCGGGCCAACAGAGGAGAGAGTGCGCGCTGTGACTGAAGCGAGAGAACCAGAGAACGCCACAGAGGTGCGTAGTTTCTTGGGGCTAGTAGGTTACAGTAGCAGGTTTATCCCTCAGTTTGCAACTCTGTCTGAACCACTGAGACGCCTAACAAGAAAAGACACACCATTTAAATTCGGCCCAGAGCAGAGACAAGCATTCAGTAACCTGAAAGCAGAGCTAGCTAGAACCACAACACTAGCTTACTTTGACAAACATGCTCCTACACAAGTGATAGTGGACGCAAGCCCTGTGGGATTAGGCGCAGTACTGATTCAAGACCAGAAGGGAAGTAAAGTTCCAATATGCTATGTAAGTCGCAGCTTAACACTGTGCGAACGCAAATACTCCCAGACGGAGAGAGAGGCACTAGGTCTAGTGTGGGCCTGTGAGAGATTACATCCATACCTCTATGGGAGAAAATTTGATCTGGTCACCGACCACAAACCACTGGAGGTGATATATGGTCCACGTTCCAAACCATGCGCACGGATAGAACGCTGGGTCCTGAGGCTACAACCGTACAACTTCAAAGTGGTCCACATAGCAGGGAAGAACAACATCGCCGATCCACTGTCACGACTCCTCACTGAAACAGTGAGGGAAATACAACACGAGCATGGGGCTGACGAGTACGTGAGGTTTGTTGCAGTGAACGCGACGCCGAAAGCACTCACGACCAGAGAAGTGGAAGAAGCATCTGCCACAGACACAGAGTTATCTGAGTTGCGCGAAGCCATCGACACTGGACATTTTGAAAAATGCAAACAGTATGCAATTGTGGCACATGAGTTATGCGCCATAGGTTACCTAGTTCTGAGAGGCACACGCATCGTGTTGCCACAGGTGCTGCGAGCACGGGCACTTGCGCTAGCCCACGAAGGACATCTAGGCATAGTGGGAACCAAGCAGCACCTCAGAACAAAAGTGTGGTGGCCTGGGATGGATAGAGCAGCCGAGAAGCACTGCAAGACCTGTCACGGCTGTCAAATAGTGGCCAAGCCTGACCCACCCGAGCCTCTGAGACCAACACCGCTACCTGATGGACCATGGCGAGACGTCGCAGTCGACATCCTGGGACCTCTCCCATCCTATCACTCCATCCTAGTCGTAGTGGACTACTTCAGTAGATACTACGAATATGACATCCTGACTTCAACCACAACAGACAAGGTGATAGACAGCATGGAGACAATTTTCAGCAGACACGGGCTGCCAATCACATGCAGGTCAGACAACGGGCCGCAATTCAAGTCAGAGCAATTCAGACAGTTCTGTGAGGAGAACGGGATCACACACGTGAAAACAACATCCAAGTACGCTCAGGCCAACGGAGAGGTTGAGCGTCAGAATTCTTCATTAATGAAAAGGATCAGAATAGCTCAGTCAGATGGACTGGACTGGAAAAAAGAACTAAGAAAGTATGTGACTGTATACCGTGGGATTACCCACACCACAACAGGCAAAAGCCCAGCAGAACTACTCTTCAATCGGAAGATTCGAGGAAAGTTGCCTGAGCTCATTGAGACTCGCGCGGATCAAGACGTATGTGATCGTGACACAGAGCAAAAGGCAAAGAGCAAGATGTATGCAGACACACGCAGAGGAGCACGACACTCAGAGGTGAGTGTTGGAGACACTGTTCTCATCAGACAGGACAAAACAGACAAACTGACAACAACATTCAATGCGACACCACACAAAATCATCAGCAAGACAGGAAATAAGGTCATAGTACAATCACCAACTGGAGCACAATACGCAAGGAACACCACCTTTGTGAAGAAATACGAAGGAAGTGGACTGAGACAAGACACACACACTGAACAGGAAGAAACAAATGGGACTGAGAGCATTGATCACAGTGAAGTAGCCATGGAATGCAAGCAGTCGCCCGCTCCACCGACTTCACACACGAAAACTGATACACGCACACAGACACAACCAGACACACCTGTGAGACCACAAAGAGCCAGGAGACCGCCAAGTAGACTCTCTGACTATGTTTGAGTGACTTGATGGACATATACAATATATATATATATTATTAATAATAATAAATAATTTGTTTTACAATGTTAAGGGCAAGTTGTGAGAACTCAGGTATGGTTACTGTAAAGATGAAGCAGTGGGTGAATGGAACACAAAGTGATTCTAAGTTGTAATTATACTGCTATTGTCAACGAGTTCAATTCCAAGTAAAGGGGGGGTGTCGTATCCATGGTTACAGTTGTGTAAGTGGTTATGGGATGTAGGAGGAGGAGCCTGGGGGTCGTGGAAATAAAGGGAGTTAATGAGCAGACGTGTGTCACGAAGCGTGCTTATTTTGAAAGATTTAATTCTGAAACATACCTACCGAATGCCGAGCAAAAGTAGGTACACAACACATATACACCCACATATTGTGTCTGAATTATCACATTTTTCTTTATCAGTGGACTGTTGAGAGCGATCAAATTCTGGAACGACTCCGTCTTCCGGATCAAGAGATATACTTGCTGGACACCAGTACTGCAATTTTTTCGAGCTCCATCTAACACCGTCACCGTAAGACTGTTCCATACGGATCCGGCGTTAGTCCGGAGACAAGACATTTTTTTGTTGTTTGGTTTGTTTGTTGTATACATATATATATATATATATATATATATATATATATATATATATATATATATATATGTGTGTATGAATGTATGGTATATATATATATATATATATATATATATATATATATATATATATATATATATATATATATATATATATATATATATTGTTATTATTCATGAACATAGTATATATATATTTTTAATAGACATCATTAAAAAAAAAAATTCCATTCGTCTGCGTATTTGTTTGCTTAAGTTGAGTGCGAGCTAGAGTTGTCTCTAAGCTGCCCCAAATATAATTTAAATTATATCAACTACAAATTTTATTTATTCACTCCAATATCCCAGACCCTGTAGATTAATTTCCTTACAGGATCATACCCTATATTTTATTATTGGGTTACACTCATACAGTACCACAGTTCCTCTCTTGGCACCCTATCATATGTCTTCTCCATATCCACAAAGACACAATGTAGCTCCTTCTGATCTTCTCTGTACTTCTCTACCAACACTCTCAATGCAGAAATGACATCTGTGGTACTGGGTATGAAACCAAACTGCTGCTCACTGATCTGAACCTCTTGTCTTAGACCTGCTTCAACAACTCTTTCCCATACCTTCATAGTGTGGCTCATCAACTTTATACCTCTGTAGTTACTGCAGCTCTGTACATCACCCCTGTTAGTGTGTGTAAGAGTGTGGCCTGTTAGTGTGTGTAAGAGTGTGTGGACTGTTAGTGTGTGTAAGAGTGTGGACAGTTAGTGTGTGTAAGAGTGTGTGGACTGTTAGTGTGTGTAAGAGTGTGTGGACTGTTAGTGTGTGTAAGACTGTGGACTGTTAGTATGTGTAAGAGTGTGTGGACTGTTAGTGTGTGTAAGAGTGTGTGTACTGTTAGTGTGTGTAAGAGTGTGTGTACTGTTAGTGTGTGTAAGAGTGTGTGGACTGTTAGTGTGTGTAAGAGTGTGTGGACTGTTAGTGTGTGTAAGAGTGTGTGGACTGTTAGTGTGTGTAAGAGTGTGTGGACTGTTAGTGTGTGTAAGAGTGTGGACTGTTAGTGTGTGTAAGAGTGTGTGTGGACAGTTAGTGTGTGTAAGAGTGTGGACTGTTAGTGTGTGTAAGAGTGTGTGTGGACAGTTAGTGTGTGTAAGAGCTACTTAGTGAGGGGGACAGTAGAACTGACCATCATGAGACCTTCTACCAGTCAAGACCAGTGGGACAAAGCTACACATCTTAATGTAGCTCACACACTTCCTGTTTCTGCGTGACCTCATCTGTCCTGATTCACTAGAATGTGTTTGTACTTCCTGGAGACCAAAGCAGCTAAACTGGTTGTGGGTAAAAAGTCAACGAGACTGAAACCAAACTTTCAATCTGATGATAAACAGGAGATGGAGAATGTGGAAACTTCACTGCCAACACACACACACACACACACACACACACACACACACACACACACACACACACACACACACACACTACAGTTAATCTCTGTCTCTACTTCAGTCACCACCTCCCATCTCTCCCCCACCCTCCCTCTCTGTATGTCTCCCTCTCTCTCTCTCTTCCTCCCTCCCTCTCTCTCTCTCTCTCTCTCTCTCAGTGTTAATCACCTCAGTCACTCCTTCATGTGGGATGTGGTTCGTTGTTCTGTGGAAACAGGAACCAGTTTTTGTTTATCTGATGAAACACAGAGAAGTTCCAGACTTCAAACTTTCATTACTGTTCTTGAAGTGGAGTGAACTTCATTATCATCTTTCCTTTATATGCACATGTACACACTTGCAGATATACTTGATTGAAATGTGCTCTGACTGGTTTGTCTCTTTCCAAAGAAAATGAAAGTACAGAAGGAATATTTCAGTCTGTACTCCAGCAGAGCAGAGAGTGTGTGTGTACAGGTGTGTGTGCAGGTGTGTGGTTGCAGGTGTGTATAATAATATAACAGATATTAGACTGTGTGAAGCTGCAGTATTGACATGGAGATGATGTGAGTGTGTTGGTGTGACGCTGCAGTACTGACATGGAGATGATGTGAGTGTGTGTTGGTGTGAAGCTGCAGTACTGACATGGAGATGATGTGAGGTTGTGTTGGTGTGAAGAAATGCTGCTGTAATCCTGGATGATGAACTTTTCTACCTGGAGACTCTCAGAATGATCTCAGGAAAATGTAACACTGCTCTCAGCTTTATGGCGGATATTATCACTGCTGTACATGACTGTGGATTTGACTTTAGGTATGAAACAGACTTTGTTGTTCAGATCACAAAAGAGAGCAGCTTCCTCTTATCTTGTGTGTATTAGTGTACTTTAAACTATGTTTGATGTATATTGTAATGATCCTTTACAGTACCAATACAGAGAGAACAAAGTAGAAACACATTTCCTGAATACAGCTCATTCTTAAATCCACAAACTATGAGCTTCACATTTTGACTGATATTTATCCATCCTGTGTGGAGTTGCTTGTAGGCGCACTGGTGCAGATCCTGTGTTGGTAGGACAGAGTCCTTAATGTGAGCTGTGACCAGCCACTATTGTCATCATGTCATTTGGGCACCAGAATTATTGTATTTTGCATCTAAGCACATTGGGACGGGAGCCAGTGGCAGAGAGATGTTGACGTTCATTAAGATCACTAGTGGACTTTCAAAACAGGTTTTGAAGGTGTTCATAGTGTATGTGTGTGTGTGGGAGAGAGGGAGGGAGATGAGGGGAGGGGGGTTTTATATACTGTATATATACAGTGCTGCTTGAAAGTTTGTGAGCCACTCAAACATGGTCACTGTTTTCTAAAACACATTTAAATAATCTTATGAATTGAACATCCAAATCTCAGTTTGTAAAGCAGACCTTCAAAATAAGGGACACGCAGAAAAAAGTATTTTTAAATTATTTATTCAACAAAAGAAACTTCTCTCTAAAAAAAAACTGAAAGTCTGCCAAGTGCAGAAGTACGTGAAATATTTTAGTTAGTAGCTTCAACTTAAACTAAACATCTTCTGTAACCACAAACGAGTGTCTCATCTGCTTTTGAGGATTTTTGCCCACTGCTCCTTGCAGAACTCCACCAGTTGAGAGAGGTTGGAGGTACATCTGGTATGCTGCAGCATTTCTATGGGATTGAGGTCTGGACTTTGACCGGGCCAGTCCAGAGTGAGAATATTCTTTCTCTTAATCCATTCCTTGGTAGTTTTGCTGGAATGCTTTGGGTTGTTGTCTTGTTGCATAATAAATTTCTATAATAATCCATTTCCATACCAGGAGATTCTGGTCCAGAATTTGTTGATAGGCCTGGGAATTGATAATTCCCTGGATATTATGGAATCATCCAGGTCCAGAGGAAGAAAAACAGGCTCAGACTTTCACATTTCCACGTCCATGCTTCACTGTTGGGAGGAGGTTCTTGTAATGATCACCCCTCCCTTTTTGTCAATCATTCTCATGTCTATGCCTCTCCCCTCTGTTCTCGTGTCCATTCGTGTACAATCATCTCGTTCATGTTTCTTTTCCTTGTGCATTTCATTTTCGGTTTTCCACACCTCTGTTCAGTTCCCTCCCTCTGTGACTCCCTCCCGATGCACAAGCAGACACAAGTGGTTTTCTTTAACGGGTTTTACTGAAGTCTTCTCCACATCAAACCGTGAAAACTAATACACAGTATTAGACATAAAAACACCACGTTAGCTAGGTAGCATACATGATAGCAAATAATGTAAAAGGAAAATAACGTACAAACTTCACAAAATACCTTGTTGGCTGCATGCTAGGGAAGGAAATCGTCTTGGAGTCTTCTTAATTTCGTATGTACCAATAAACATTAATTTACCTTCTTACAAAGATAGTTTATGGCTGATCTTTAACTTAATATGAGCATCTCTTTACACACCCTGCACCTGACGGCGCCAGCTAGCAAAAAGCAAAAAACTCATTTTTACGCTTTTCGAACGTAAACGGCGTCTCGGCGGAAGTGACAAAATAAGAGACAAAATAGTTAACAAAAATAGAATCAAATAAGAATACAGAAGATTACTCAAAAATACATTGACTTGGAAATCACATGTAAACATGTAATCTTTATAGTAGCTACAGTAACACTCCCACCAAATCTCACAAACTCACTGTGGGATTTCTAACACTTACTGACTGTTGCAGGTACATTTGAGACCTTTGAACCTTAAACGTTACTTAAGTGACAATTACACAAAAACATTGTGTATACATAAACAAAGATTAAACCTGGCATAAAATGCAAAAAACAGTATGGACAATCAGAACGAAATGTCCAGATAAACATTAAACATCTTGATCTGTTTCAAGTAAAGTGACTAGCTTGTGTACAGGTCTCTCTAGGAGCAGTGTTTTCGTGGTGGTTTTACCCTTGCCATCAAGTGTAGTGTCACTAACCAACAACCTGACCTTTCTCACCCTATCATCTGACCCCGGATATACTTCTACAATTCGGGCCAGCTTCCATTCATTGCGTGGGGCGTGGTCATCTTGTAACAGCACAATATCATTCACCTTCAGGTTTCTTCTGTCCTTCTGCCACTTTTGTTTGGATTGCAAACTCAATAGATATTCCCTTTTCCATCGAATCCAAAATTGGTTGGCTAAATACTGTACTCGCCGCCACCTCTTCTGAAGATAAAGATCCTCTCTGATGAACTGTCCAGGTGGAGGCAAGATTACAGTGGACTTCATTGTAAGGATATGATTCGGAGTCAATGGTTCAGGTGCAGATGGGTCGTTTAGAAGTTCAGCAGTAAGTGGTCTGCTATTGATGATGGTCATCACTTCATAAAGGAAAGTTCTTAGGGATGAGCTATCAAGCCTTTGCGCTGACTGGTCAAGAATGGCAGTGAGAACACTCCTTATGGTTCTAATGTGTCTCTCCCAGACACCACCCATGTGGCTTGCCGATGGAGGATTCATTAGAAACTCACATCCTAAGGCCTTCACCTTTTCTTCACCCATTCCTCGCATAAGTTCTGCAAACTCTCGCCTTGCACCAATGAAATTGGATCCTTGGTCACTTCTAAGTTGACGAACATTTCCTCTTATGGCAATGAACGCTCTTAGGGCATTGATGAACGCATCGGAGGTCATGTCATCAAGCATTTCAATGTGTATACCTCTTGAACACAAACAGGTGAGTAAAAGTCCATATCTTTTAATATTCTTTCTCCCTTCTTGTATAGGACCAAAAGCAGTCCATGCCGGTGTACGTGAACGGAGGAGTTGTTTCCATTCTGTCTTCCGGTATGTTGCCCATTCTCTGGTCTTCGGTATGTCTTCTGTATTTTCGACACTTGACACATTTGAAAATGTGCGACGATACTACACTGCTGCATCCTAGGATCCACCATCCGTTAGCTCGCAGCTCATTGACTGTCATTCCACGTCCCTGGTAGTATACTCGCTTGTGAAAGTGCTTGACAAGTAAACTGGATATGTGATCACCCTTTGGCAGTATTGCTGGATGCTTCACATGTGGATGTAACGAGGCTTGACTTAGACGTCCCCCTACTCTCAGGATCCCTTCTTCATCCAAAAATGGACTTAACTTATACAGCTTACAGTTCTTGGACTTGGAGATAAACTTGTTTGCTTTCAAACTCTTTATCTCATTTGGAAACGCTTCTTCTTGAACTAACTTGACTATAGCAATTTCTGCTTCTTTCCTTTGTAGGGGTTTCACCTACTAATCCTTTAAAGTAGATATAATTTGTTTTACCTTAATTATTAATCAGTCTCATTAATTTTAGAATCAGTCTCATATTCTAATTATACCAGAACCACAAGTTTAGTTATCAACTAAAGGTAATGAATGGTTTGGTATCTGAAGGATTTAACAATGAATTCTTTGGAGGTTTTGGCAACAACCACTTTTGAATGACATCAACACAGACAATTTGGTGAAAATAAATGATACATTTATTTAAAACCAACTATTCTAAAACACAAAGAGCATCAACATGGATCAGTATATTTACAGTGAAGACTCAGCATCTAGTGTGTGTGTGTGTGTGTGTGTGTGTGTATGTATAAAAAAAAGGGGAGGAGTAAGTGTGCGCGCTTGTGCGCGTGTGAGGAGGCGGAGTTGTAATCTCAGTTCTCCTATGGAGAACAAAGCAACTAAAATGGCGCCGACTTTAAATAGTAGAGCAGCGCGACTATGTTAATGAGCTCAGCTGGTTTATTCCAACGTGGTCAGAACAAAGAGTAATGGCGCTGGCTTACTAACTAAAAATTAATGTAGTGTGTCTGAGAATGGGAACTACAAGTTGTCAAATATTCAGAAGATAAAACATGGAGATTGCATGCCAGGTGGAGAACTTGTGTGTACAAATCTTAACGAAGTTTATGAAAATAAAGTTAAACACAAACATTCAGAATGTATTAACAAAAAAACTCTGTAGTTCAAATAACTATGCCCTTTGATGAACTATGCCCAGCGGTAAGAGTCTCACGTGTTGAGGATTTGGGGTTTTGTCGTCCTCCCTGAATTCTCCTGGAATTAGGAGGGAATTTCCACAGCAGGCTCCTCGTTGATTAAACGACGTCGTCCAGGTGTGCTGGGGAATCGTCCAGGAATGAGTCTCGTTCACGGTTTAACAACAGGGAATTGATCGCCTTTGTTTCAGTCCGTGTGGCCGCGTTAGCAAGCTTGATTGAAGTAGTTAGGTGAATCTGTTGTCGCGGTACCGTTGATCAGTTGCTGGTTAGATTACACCGTAACTCGGGCTCGTTAATTAAGTAATACGACTTTCAGCTGTTTGCTGTTAGTCGTATGAAAGTTCGCGTGCTCTCAGAGAAAACCGGAGAGAGCGGAGCCTCTCTTTAATAGGTCTAACCTCGGTGTCAGTCAAACCAGAGAGAGAGAGATGAATGGCTGTTCAGGGTATTTAAACACCTGAACTGTAGACACACCCTTACTTCCGTCAAAGCAAGCTTGTTCCATGTGTTTCCAGTGGTACTGCCACCTGCTGGTTTAGCATGGTACCTACACCTTTCTTCTAAACTCGTACTTTCATTGGTTCTTTGTTTTCCACCCTTCTGTTCTTTAACTCGTTGTCTCAATCTGGCCACTGCTTGCACTACTCTAGACCAGTCAGAGAACTTCTCAAGGCGGTCCAATAATGATCTGTCCTCCTTTGCCTTGGTGCTGAAGACACATGCCTTTCGGAGTTCAGGGTCATCATCTTTAACTTCTTCCGCCTTCCACTCTCTGTCAGGCAATTCCCTTTGCCAGAGAAACTGTGGTCCAGTGAGCCAACTGGAGGTCTTAAGTTGTTCTGCAGTTAATCCTCGAGATGCGTAATCGGCTGGATTTTTTTCAGACGTGACGTAGGCTCATTGTTCAGGCTTCGTGCTGGTCTTGATTCTTTGGATTCGATTTGCTACGAACACTTGAAACCTCCTGGCATCATTATTTATGTAGCCGAGAACGACCGTGGAATCAGTCCAAAAGTATTCTTGCAAATCTTGAATTTCTAATTCGTTGCGGAGAATGTCACTTGTTCGAACAGCAACTACTGCTGCAGTGAGCTCCAATCTTGGTATTGTTGTCACCTTGGTTGGTGTGACTCTTGATTTTCCCATCACGAGAGAGCAATGAACTTCATCAGACTCACTAATAACTCGCAGGTAAGAGCATTCACCGTATCCAGAGACGCTTGCATCAGAAAAATGGTGAAGCTCATACTGCTTGATTTTGTGGAAAGTTGAGGGTAAGTAGCATCTTTTAATTTCCATTTCAGACAGCTTGGGAAGGTCTCTAATCCAGGACTCCCATTGAGGTCTCAGGCTTTCTGGAAGTTCACTGTCCCAGCCAATTTTTTCTCTGCACATTTGTTGGAGAACTTGCCTTCCAAGAAGTACGAAAGGTGCTATGAATCCTAATGGATCGTACACAGAGGCAACTGTAGAGAGCACGCCTCTTCTTGTGAGTGGATTGGTTTTCACTTGTACTCTGAACTTGAATGAATCGGAGGTGATGCACCACTCTACGCCGAGCACGCTTTCCATATGAGGTAAGCTTAAGGTCATGTCTTGATCCTTGACAGTGGCACATTCTTCTTCTGGGATGGATGCCATCACATTCTCATCATTAGAGACAAACTTGTGGAGCCTTAACTTTCCGGAGGAACAAAGTTCCCTTGTTTCCTTGACTAGCTGAATGGCCTCCTTCTCAGTGTTAACACTTGCCAGACCATCATCTACATAGAAATTCCTCTGAATGAAACGTATGGTGTCTTTGCTGTATTGACCTTGCCCCTTTGCTGCCAGATGTTTCAGGCCGAAGTTGGTGCAGCCAGGAGACGAAGCCGCTCCAAACAGATGGACTTTCATTCTGTAGGTTGAGGGTGTCGTTTCCAGATTGCCGTACTCCCACCATAGGAATCGTAAGTAATCCTGGTCTTCTTTTTTTAACGTGAAACTGGTGAAACATTCTTTCAATGTCACAAGTTACAGCGATAAAGCCTTTTCGGAATCTACACAGGACTCCCACCAACGTGTTTGTCAGATCGGACCCAGTAAGCAGATGGTTATTGAGAGAGGTTTCTTGAAACTTAGCAGAACAATCGAATACTACTCGTATTTTCCCTGCTTTCTGCGGATGGTAAACACCATGGTGTGGGATATACCATACAGGGCTGTTATCGATCTCTTGCTTGGGTACTTTCTCTGTATCACCACGTGAGATTATGTCGTCCATAAAGTTTACGTAGTCTTTGAAATATGTTTCGTTCTTGCTTAGTCTCCTTCCAAGACAATTTAGACCAGGTATCACCAAATGGCGGACCGCGGTCCGGATCCGGACCCGAACGCCGTCCTGTCCGGACCCAATCACATTCCTGATTAACTGGATACGGACCCAAATGCCAAAAAAATTTTAACGGGAGACTATATTTTAAAACGGAGAATTTATTTTCAGACGAGTGTTACGTTCACCACCCATTTGAGTGTTACCTTCAACCCCCCCCGCTCAACAACTTTCGTTCGCCACCGCGGACCCGGACCTAAGGTCTGAGCTATCTGCCAAAAATGGACCGCGGAAAGATTTAATTGATTACCCCTGATTTAGACGGTGTATTGCACACAAGTAATTGTTTGGTAGTTTTGGTCTTTCCCCTTTGAACGGTAATGGCATTTCATAATGACCATCATCCTTTTGCTTGATGTTTTCTTTCATCTTTGACAGAAACTTGAGATCGTCTTGAGACACAGAATCCTCTTCTCCCGCTCTTTCTGAGAAGTCTGATTCAAGAACCTTTAAGATGTCTGAAGGAGTCATTTCTTTGATTTTGGATCTGTTCACATAGTGCACTTCTGTTTTTAGGTTGCTGCAAGGCTCGATGTATGGAGTCACTTGCTTCACCACTACGCGATGACTGATCCCAATTGCATCTCCATATTCTACAAGGGGGTTTCTACAGCCAACTATACTCTGTGCGCTGTGCACAGATCTGTGCGCTGTGCATAAGGCTCATTTTCTTTGCCGGAGACAACTTCTCGTGGAAGTAAGGCTTGCGAGCAATTGTAGCCGATGAGCAGACCTACTTCACAATCTTGTAAAGGTGCCACATCTTCTTGGAGGTGTTCTAGGTGAGGCCAAGCTTTGGCAGTTTCACCAGTTGGGATGTGAGTTTGGTTGACTGGAATAAAGTCACGTGTGTAGGCTGGTGGCAAGGAGATCTTCTTGCTGGAGTAAAAACCACGGACTTGTAGGTCTTTCATTCGTTGGGAGCTCACTACTGTGGTTGAGGTCATAGTAGAGAGCTTCAACTTGACTTGTTCTTTGTCAGCTTCTAAAGCATCAGCTACTTCTCTCAGGACAAAGGTTGTGTCGCTTTGAGTGTCCAACAGAGCATATACCAGTACCTCCTGTGCTGGCTGCTTGACTGAAGACAGCCAAACAGGAAGTACAGCAGACGTCTGTGTATTAGCTTCTTCAAGTATTACTCTGTTTGAAATAGCAACTGTGGCCGTATCTTTAAGTTGCGTTTCTTGATGCTTTTCTTTATTCTTTTCTTGACTTGAACTTGACCTTTCATGACTTGAATTACGTTTAACTTGTGGTCGTCTTTGTTGTTCCTTGTCTCTGTCTTCATGCAAACAAGTAGGGTGCTTTTTGTTGCAGGTGTCACAAACACTCCTACTGTTGCAGCTCTTCGAGACATGACCTGACTTGAGGCATCCAAAGCACAGCCTTTCAGTTTGGACAAACCTTATTCTGTCCGCGATTGTCTTCTCTAGGAACTTTCTGCATTTGTGCAAAATATGCCCAGTCATCTTGCAGAAAATGCATGTCTTCACAGTTTCTTCATTAGAACTTGTTGTTAGTGTCTTTGCTTTGACATTTTGATGTCTTTGTGGCTTTAGTTTCTCAGTTTCACCTTGCTTTAGTGATTGCAAGGATGTCACTGGGTTACAGGCGATTTTCGCTTCTCTGGTGAGGAATTCAACAAACTGACTAAAGGAAGGGAACTTGTTACTTTTTTCTTCAATTTCAATGACTTTCCTACTCCATCTCGCAATAAGCCAATCTGGTAACTTTGACAGAATTTTTCTGTTTTCATTGCAGTCATCTAAGATCTCCAATGCCTTAATGTGGACCATGGCAGCCTCACAACTGCGGAGAAAGTCGACAAACTCTCTGAGGTCGAAGCAGTCTTTAGCACCAATCTTTGGCCACGTTTGGAGTTTGTCTCTGTATGCCTTTGCAACTGTGAACGGATTTCCGTATCTTTCCTCCAAGATCTCCCATGCTGAAGCATAAGCAGATTTAGTTCCAAGCAGAAAGTATCCTTCAAGTGCGTTCTTAGCTTGACCCCCTACATATCTACGGAGGTAGTATATCTTCTCTTTGTCTTGAATATTTTTTTGATCAATAAGTGTTTCGAAGGAGAGCTTCCAATCACTGTACTTCAGTGGATCCCCACTGAATACTGATGGTTCAGGAACTGGGATTCTGTTAGCACTTAAAGCATCTGCTAAGACTTTGACTATCTCAGGTGTGTTTTGATTTGTGGAGGTTATCACAGCTTGAGGGGCAGGAAACATTGGCGGGGTTAATTGCCTTGTGGGGCCCAACTCATGAGTTAGGGTGTCCCTTTTATTGGGATGTCCTTTATTTCCATCCGATTCCTGATCATACACTTGCATTCTTGCCCACGCAGAAGTTAGTTCCTTCACTATCTCCAAATGCTGTATTCTTCTCCGTTTGTCCTCCAAAGTCCTTTGTAGAGCGTTGTGCTCTTCCTCAAGTTTAGCTTTCATTTCAGCTTTCTCTTCTTCTCTCTTTATTCTCCTCCTCATCTCCTCAGCTTCTTGTTCTAGCAGACATTTCATGGCAGCTGCCTCTTGAGCAGCAAGCTTCCTTTTAGCTTCTGCTTCTAGATGCTGTATTTCCAGTTGTTCTCTTTCTTGTTCTTTTAACAATTCCAGGACTGCTTGGCTTGCAGCAGCATCAGCAGCAGCTTCTTGGCGTTTCACAGAAGACTTTCTTGAGTATTCTGAGGCATCTTTAGGGATAGAGGAGACAGAACATAATTCACTCTTGCTTGAGTTCCAAAGAGAGCTGGCATCTGGCCATTCTTGTTGTTCTCCCTCTAAAACGTTTCCACTCAGATGGCACGATGCTCTGGATACAATGAAACTTGAAATCTCTACACACCGGTCAACTGTGCGGCGTGTGTCTTGGTCTGGAGCTATGATTCCACGTAGCGCTTCATAAACGTGCTGGAGGTCAGCACAGAGGACTCTAACATCACCCATGATATCATTCAGGACATTTTCAGATAAGGGCTCTGAGGACTGTGACAATTGCTTCTTGGCTAATTTTGCTTGTATTCGCCATTTTTGATAGATGTAGTTGAATCGTTGCTGGAGTGCCTTGATTTTATTATCTTGCATTTCTTTGGCCTTCTCTGTTAGTGTGCGGATTCGTTCACCACGTCTTGGATGTGGCACTTCGTTTTGCCGCTCTTCTTCTTGTGGCACATCAACAGCATCTTCCATTTGATCTTCTGAAGGGTCTTTATTTTCACTGTCCCTAACATTGTCCCTTACCCTGGGTGTGGTCTTACTTAACTCTGCCATTATCAATGAATTGCCTTTTAATGGAATGTCTGAGTGTGAATTGTAAATAAATCTGGTGTGTAAATAAATCTCTGCATGAATTACTAGGTCCCTTAATGTGCAAGCATCTCTTATGACTGTGAATGCCTTATAGGTGAGTTTGTTTACTCAAAAATAATGTCATAAGCTAATAACTAAAACTAGCAAGAAAGAAGTATCACTTCAAATATCATTTAAATGTGTGTTTCTGAAATGTGTATATCTGTTTAAACAGAAATTATCATGAACTATAATTATCAATATTTTAAAACTCAAAATTCACCTTAAAAATGTAAATAAACCTCTGTACCTTTGATATACATATTATTAACCAAAATTGCAAATAGTAAATAACCTTCAGTTGTTATCAAAACACACACTTTAAATTGGAACTTTAAATATAGTGGGAAATTTCACCCTTCAGCTTAAATCTTTAAACTAAGCTTATAGCAGCTTTAATGGCAAGACTTAGTTCACCTTAACTTAGCAAGTAAGTTGCATTCATCGCCCACATAGCAGTGTTAAGCATTCACAGTAATCCCTTAAGCAACTTTCATAAAGCCCTCTTCTTAGCTCACTCTTATCAGTGTCCAAGTACTTAATGGCTTTGATTTGAAGCTGTTGCTCGTGCGGTACATTGACGTGCGTGATTTTCACTCATCTGCTTGTCCGGATGAACACTCGCTGCGCCGGCGCGACCGCGTTGAGATTAGCTGGCTCGTCGTCTTCTCTATCGACCACTTGTGTCGATAGACAGTTCAAGTTTTCACTGTGACTCCCTCCCGATGCACAAGCAGACACAAGTGGTTTTCTTTAACGGGTTTTACTGAAGTCTTCTCCACATCAAACCGTGAAAACTAATACACAGTATTAGACATAAAAACACCACGTTAGCTAGGTAGCATACATGATAGCAAATAATGTAAAAGGAAAATAACGTACAAACTTCACAAAATACCTTGTTGGCTGCATGCTAGGGAAGGAAATCGTCTTGGAGTCTTAATTTCGTATGTACCAATAAACATTAATTTACCTTCTTACAAAGATAGTTTATGGCTGATCTTTAACTTAATATGAGCATCTCTTTACACGCCCTGCACCTGACGGCGCCAGCTAGCAAAAAGCAAAAAACTCATTTTTATGCTTTTCGAACGTAAACAGCGTCTCGGCGGAAGTGACAAAATAAGAGACAAAATAGTTAACAAAAATAGAATCAAATAAGAATACAGTAGATTACTCAAAAATACATTGACTTGGAAATCACATGTAAACATGTAATCTTTATAGTAGCTACAGTAACACCCTCTTTCATTGATTTCTACTGTGTCTCATGTATTTCCTCATTAGCCGTAGTACTTAGCCCTCTCATTTTTTCCTATTCCTTGTCCATGTTTTTAATTTTTCTCTTTGCCTAGTTACCCCAACGTCTTTCTCTTCCTCGGTTCTCCCATTAATTTGCCTTTACCGTCCACAGTGCTCGTGACTCCTCGTGTTACTAATAGTCTCTGTGTTCTTTCGCTTCAGGTTTTGGTTGTTTTGCCCCGTAACTCTCTCTAGTTTTACTAGTGTTATTTTTGCACGTCTGCTTGGCTTCCTGCACTCACTCCCTTAATGTTTCTGTTGTATTTTAGTTCTTATCATGTATTTCCCTACCCTGCCCTGGTTATGTTATACCAGGGGTGTCAAACTCTGGCCCGCGGGCCAAATTTGGCCCACGTTGTAATTATATTTGGCCCGCGAGACAATACCAAATGACTACTAGAGCTGGCCCCTGGTATTATACTGTACAGCGCATTCACCGCTAATACTACAAATCCCATAATGCCCTGCTGTTGTCTTGGCGCGTCAATCAGTAGGACAGTAGGCATAGTAACTTCACACTACAACTGTCACTGTGCTACCCATTGACTGTCAATGGTGCTACCCCTTCCCAAAAATGGTGAAAAGAAAGGCAGAAAACATGCGCAGTTTGTTGAAAAACTCAGCGTACTCAGCGCTGACTTTAGCCGGCGATTTGCCGACTTTGACGTCCAGAAATGGAGGTTTGAACTGCTTAGTAATCCCTTCGCAGTTGATGTCGAAAATGCAGCAACCAACATGCAAATGGAGCTGATTGAACTCCAGTGCAAGGACACGCTGAAAGCAAAGTATGATGCTGTAGGCGCCGCACAGTTTCCACAGTTCATCCCTGACACAATGCCTCAGCTCCGCACCCAAGTTGCTCAGATGCTCTCTATGTTCGGCAGCACTTATCTATGTGAGCAACTTTTCTCCTCTATGAAGATGACCAAAACATCTCTCAGGAGACGTCTGACTGATGAACACCTTTGCTCGATACTGAGGATTTCTTCAACTCAGAGCTTGAGCCCAGACATTGATGAAATAGCATCCAAGAAGAGATGCCAGGCATCTGGCTTGGGCACATCAGAGTAGATCAGCGTGTAGCAACTGAGCAATAATTAACATTTTTTAATGCACTTTTTCTTGCTATTCCAAGGCATTGGCTTGAATCGTTGATTGATTTATTTTATTTTTTTAAATATTAGCCAGTGGAAAATTTTTATTTTGATATTTAATTCAGAAGGCTGCAAATAGAAAAGAAAAATTTTATTTAATAAATGAATGCCATTGATGTGTTTTTTTTTATTGAAATTTGTATATATAATGTACGGTAATAAGCGTTGCTTGTTCCATATTCAATGTTGAAGCAAAATTTGTTTTGGTCCGTATTAAAAGGTTCATTTGTTCAATGTTGGCCCGCGACTTTGTTCAGGTTTTAAATTTTGGCCCACTGTGTTTTTGAGTTTGACACCCCTGTGTTATACCCTTATGTGTCCCAGTTATTTGGTCTGTAGTTTAGTCAATGTGTTTCTGGCATTCGCAAAGTGTTTCCTAGTAGTTGGTTTGTTATCTGTGTATTCGGTTGTATTTATGCCCCGCCACTTGCGTAAGTGTTTGTTAAAGTGCCATTGTCTGTGTCTCTCTGCCTCAGATGTTAACCCCTTGTGCACCAAACAAAACCCAGCTCTCGCAGAAACTGTGTTCACCCTCTACACCCTCTGCTGCGAGTCATCTCTGTTACAGTTCTTCTCTTTATATACAGTATTAACTTTTCTTCAAATATGGCACCTAGGTTTGTGGCCAAATAATTCAGTTTTGGGCTCATTTTTGCAGAGAATAGACTTCCAGAAATCTTTTGTTTTGTCCCAGTGCTCCCAGAATTAACAGGCAACTTTTTTTGTCTTGAGATCAGAGGTTTCCTTCTAGCAACTCTCATTAATGCCATGTCTATTGATTTTTTACCTGATTATCAGACGTGTGGACTCGGGGGGGTAAGGGGTAGTTAGTCTGACTACCTTAATATACTACTAATCAATTGCATCAATTGTGTTAAATATTGAAATTACGTCTGGTGACTTGACTAGGACTTGAAGTTTAAGACTTGAGACTTGACTCGAGACTTGATTGTATTGACTTGGGACTTACTTGTTACTTGCAACTCTTGTTCCCATGTCAGCTGATTGTAGACACGTGTACATTTAATCCAGATGCTGCCAGAGAGGTCTGCAACTCTGGCTGTATGTGCAAGTTGGCCTTTATCTGAAGTATTATTTTGAAGTAATATTATTATTATTTCTCTTGGGCAGAGTTGGGGTTGTAGGAGTGATCAGATGTGTTCCTGTGGGGGATGCAGGATCTGGTGTTCCTCCATAAAACCATGGGGGGCAACAAATGGTGGTTCACCTCAAGATGTTCCCATAGCAATGGGATAAAACTGACCATTTGTATTTTAGTTATATCAGTGTGTTTGTGTGGCATGTTTAGTCTCATGTTGCAGCTTGTTGTGTACTGGGAAAGGTGATGCTAACAGGGTAAGAGTTCCATCACTGACTGAGAAGGTTTGTAGACTTCACCCCAAAGGTGGCAGTCCTGTGTGGAATGCACTCTGTATGCAAATGTACTCTGTTGTCTTTACCAGCAACCTGATTTCCATTGGTTAACCTGGTTTTTGTGACTGCTGTCCCTTTGAGATGCTGGGGGGATATAAAAAGAGAAGTTTGTGGGTGCAGGGGCTTTTGCTCTCTTGACTTCCTCTGGGGTCTTGCTCTCTTTCTTTCATCCTCTTCTGGGTTTTTCTCCGTGAGGCAGCCTGCACCGGTTGGTATCTCTGTTTCCATTAGGTATTATTGTTACTTTAATCTAGTGTGGTTATGTTATTGTTTTATATTTTTTTGGATATTGAATAAATTGGTTAATTGTGTAGCCACGGTATAGCCACTTCCTTGACTATAGCTATACTGGGCCAGATGAGCTCATTATTAGTATCAGTTAAAAGGTAAATCAATGCTAATATCAATTCCCTCTAAAGTATCCCATCTGCTATGCATGTTTATGATAAACCTCTGACAAAGCAGGCTATTGTTTATAGCAAGGTACTTTATAAAGTTGGTTAGGTATATTGTACAACCTGCACTGATCTATTTGGGAAGTGAGTTCTTTTAGATTCTTACCAACTATAATTTGGAGTCAGATATTTTATAAGTTTTATGCACGTCAATCCTTCTTCTGCACCTATTTCTGTCCTTGGTTGTAGTCAAGCAGGTAGGTGAGTTAAATCTCATAAATAAAACCCCTACACACACAAGCAGGTAGGTGAGTTAAATCTCATAACTAAAATCCCTACACGGTGATGCTGAGAGCTCTCCATTTGTAAATGATGTGTCTTACAGTGGATAGATGGAGCTGAATGTCACGTAGGGCTACGCCCCCCCTCTCTAGCTGTCACGTAGGGCTACGCCCCCCTCTCTAGCTGTCATGTAGGGCTACGCCCCCCTCTCTAGTTGTCATGTAGGGCTACGCCCCCTCTCTAGCTGTCACATAGGGCTACGCCCCCCTCTCTAGCTGTTACTTCGGGTTCCTGCTCCTTGTGTCTGTGTTATTCCCTGCGTGTCTGTCTCCATGGTTTCCCTCTGTCTGCCACACCCGTGTCATCATTGTCTCCACCTGTGTCTTGTTAGTTCTGTGTATTTATAGTCCCTGTGTTCCCCTAGTCGGTTATCGGTTGTTTTGTTCATTCACGCTCTTTGTTCATTCTCTCTGTTTGCTTGTACCTTGTGCGCGTTTGCGATCGCCGTTGTTTTGTCTGCATCGTGAGTATTAGTATTCCAGCGTGTGTTTCAGTATTTGTTTCCCTGCCTTGTTTTGTTCTTTGTGTTAATATGCCTATCTGTGTCCTAATCCACTTAATAGTTTCACCTGTGTCTGTCTTATCCCCATGTCTGTAAATGCCTTCCTGTTCCTGTTACCTTTGTGAAGTCTTGTTAAGCACTGTGTTGTGTTTCTAACCTGGTTTCACTTTGCATTCATGTTCCAACCCATGTTCATCTTTCAGGGATGAAGCTGGTTGGTGTGATATTACTGTTCTCTTTATTTAAGGAGTCCACATCAGGTACGTGTACTGTAAACTGTGGGGTGTGTTTGTGTGTGTGTGTGTGTGTGTCTGTGTGTGAGTTTGTTCATGTTAACATGAACTGGAATGTAAATCTAATAATGCTGTATTTCTAAAACTTTGCTTAATGTACATTTGGACCTGTTAAACATGTAAATAATAGTAGTGGTTAGAACAGGTATGTCCATGTTGGTCTTATAGATTATATATGCCTTTAATCTCCTATATGAACTCATAAAGATTGAGAACAAGTGTCCAAGTCTAGTTCTGGATATCTACCACTGCAGAGTTTGGGTTAGAACTAATACTGATATAGGAGAATATGTTAATTCTGTTATAGAAGGTGTTTTTGTGTTTGGTTTTCATTGCAGAGGACTTTAAGGTAGTGGGTCAAGATGCTACTCTTTTTGTTGATGCTGGTGAAGACCTGGTTCTGCCCTGTTCTCTACAACCCAACATCAGTGCTGTGGGCATGACAGTGGAGTGGACCAGACCAGACCTGACAGAAACGGATAGATATGTGCATCTCTTTGACCTCTATGACATCCCTGATGAGCAAATTGAGTCCTATAGAGGGAGGACAAGCCTATTTAAAGACCAACTTGCTAAAGGCAACACCTCACTGAAACTCTCAGTGGTCCATCCTTCTGATGAGGGAGTTTACAAGTGTTTAATTCGGTCCAGTGATTGGTATGATGACACCTCTGTTTATGTGGCCTTGAAAAGTAAGAGCCTACAAGTTTAAATATACATTGTGTTATAACACTTCTGCATTTCATCCGCATTTTGTCATTTCTAAATCACGATATACTTCAAACAAATGTTTCTTATACATTTTAGATGTGAAGTCAAGTATTTAAGTGTTGAAGTCAAACAGAATTAGCAGATTTGATCAGGTGTTAGTTAAATCTTCTCAGTTCTATTTGTGATTCCATTTAGGCACTGATTGTTTCACTCTTAATTATGTATAGTTAATTGTAATTTGCAACATGTTGAATTAAGTTATGGTATGACATTCTTGGCATGTTTTTTGTGTGGTTTCAGAAGAGGGGTTTCATACTTGGAAGATCACAGTCATCTGCATTTCAGTTTGTGGTTTGGGATTAATTGCATTTGTTGCTTATGGCTTCAAAGGTAAATTTTTATAATTTTTATGATTAAAATCCAGAACATTTTTCAGGACATGTATTTTAAATAGGCACATGCTATTTGCACCCGGGTGTACGTAGCAGTGTGTGCTATTTGCACCCGACATTTTGGTTTTGTGACGGGCAGGGTGAGCAAACATAAATGGAAGCGATCACGCCGAGTCTCAGGGAAATAGGATGGTTTAATATGTAAAGTGCGCAAACCAAAACTCGTGAACTGATCCGAATTAAGGATATAATAACCAGCGGTCAACTGGTACAAAGACAAGACATATATAGACAAACAAACGACCCTCAGGTGAAACTGATCACGGGCTACGCCCACCCGAGGGACGAACACAACGCCATGATTGACAGGACATCTGCCGCTGTATACGGGGGCGACAAGTAGGGGGCCCGCCGTACCGTGACAAGTTTAGTGCAAATTAGTAGATTTAATTTGCTTGTAAAGATTAGTACTATTCTTTTGTGTTTTGTGACAAAACACATTTTACTTACAAATTATTTTACAAGAGGTGAAGATACTTTTGTTTGGGGTTATGGGGTCATTGGGGTTATTGGATCAACATGTCCAGTAACTGTAATGTAATAATTATTGTTTGGAAACTTTACCCTGCTGTCCAGAAGGCTGAAGTACACTGTTAAGATTTGCAGTTGTCAGCAATTCTGTAAATATTTATTTGACACAAATAAATAAATATTTCACACAAATGAAATTACGCACGCAAACAGTGTGTGGCAGAACAAACACACTTATTGTGCCAAGTCACTGAACTTGGAGTTGGGAAGAGATGCAACAGAAGGTTCACTCCTGCAGACTCACTCCTGCAGACTCACTCCTGCACAGTGTTGGGAATGTTACTTTAAAAAAGTAATTAGTTATAGTCACTCACTACTTGTTCAAAAAAGTAACTGAGGTAGTAACTGAATTACTCTATAATAAAAGTAGCTCGTGTAGCGGATACATATGTTAGTTTATGGATTATGAACGGGGCACCATCCTGATTGCTCAGGAACCAGTATTGTGATAACGGAGATAGGTGGAATATGGTTTGATCAGTCTCATTACTAAAGGGTTAAGTTCTGGTTCCGTGCAGTGACCTAATACCATCGACCAAAATATGCATTTACCACCATGACCAGATGAGTAAATGTCCACATTTATTAAATGGTTAATATTACAATTAATACAAAGCATATGAATGATTTGGCTCAAATTGAAACTAAACCTATATGTGAATCTACTGATTTAAACCAGGGATATAATAGTGAACAACAAAGAATATAAAATTAAACAACGACAGCGAATGATACAGTTGTAGGTGCTGGCCAAATTTATTTAGTAATCAGTCTCATAAAATTACCTACGAAATGGTGGGAGTTCAGACCGTGTTAAATTTACCCAAATTTTATATAAACTCATTTAACTAAGGTCGCCACTAATTGTGGTCAACTCCCGTAGCCCAAATTGTTTGATTAACAAACTATAAATCTGAAGGTTACAGTTCAAATAATAGTTCTGGCTTCAGGTTGTAACAGAGAAGCAACGACTCAAACGACAGTATTTAAACATAAAAACATTTATTGATCACAAAGCATAGTAATAAAAGCATAGCAAACAAAGGGGACAGGAGGGTTGGCTAGTGTGTGTGTGTGTGTGTGTGGATGTGTATTCGAGTGCGCGCGGATGCGCGTGCGTGTATTCGAGTGCGCGCGGATGCGCGTGCGTGTCTTCGAGTGCGCGCGGATGCGCGTGCGTGTCTTCGAGTGCGCGCGGATGGGGGAGGAGATCTTTGAGACAAAAGGGAAACTCGATGGCGCGAAACTTAAACCGAGTTCTCACTACAGCCACAGACAACGCAAATTTCCTCCAACTAAGACACGGTATCGTCGGTCACTATACAGCCCCAACGAGCGTATAGTGGGACACACGTTTAACAGTTATACGAAATAAAAGAATCAGTGTAAATAATCGAACAAGTTTAAACAGAATACCTATTTAAGCTTTGAACAGAATATCTCTTTAAGCCTTAAACAGAGTACGGTTTAACATGAACGTGATTATAAACACCACTGCAAACAAGCGTTCACAAAGCATCGATCTAAGCACACAGAAAGCAGTAAAACAAGATATTGTTCTAAGTCTGCCCAGATGCACAGTCTTACTTTGAGTTGTTCAGTCCGCGGCCCGCGCAGTAGGCCAGGTAGCCTCTTGAGGAGGACTCCTTCGTGCGCTTTCGTGAAGAAGGTTCCGCTGGATCGCGTTGCTCCGTCCAGGGGAAGCTGTGGTGGCCGTTCAATCGGCGGTCCCTCGATGGTCCGTTGCGTGGTGTCCCGGGGAAGTGGTCGCTGTCGACGTTAAGATGAACTCGCGGAGGTCCGGCCGTCGCGCGAATGTTCAAACAGTTCTTAATCGTCGGCTAGCTGAAGCGATTGGTTTTAGCGAACTCCGCAAAAGAAATAAAAGTAGCGAACTAGTTACTTCTTGCGTCGCGTGCTGCACAGGATTCGAGTGCAGAACCAATACCGCTTTGTTCCCGAAGGTGTGCGCGCTCTTCGTCTCTAGGTAGCTACTTTGATGCAGCCAGGTAGAGAGAGCGAACAAAGGGGGATCCCCCCTTTTAAAGGGGATTCGTCTGATGACGTAGTTCCACATCCGTCCTGACGTGGGCCATGCGCCTAGGGGGAGCACCCCCCCTTCCTTTGTCTGTGGAGGCGTGGTACCTACATTCCCCCCTTGGTCTGATGGTGAAGTTGTAGAGCCCTCAGAGCACGCTGTTCACCTGTCATCCACAGCAGGCGCCGATTAGTGAGCGTCCACCTTGGTCCCCAGCGCCTTATCAATGTCCATGCAGTGTCCTTTTCACTCCTGGGTCGACTGACCTAAACATTCAAGACTGACAGCATCTGGGCAGATCATGAAACATGACACTGGGCAGGAAGTGATGACTGACATCTGGGCAGAACATTTAGACTGTATCATCTGGGCAGAACATCTACTCTAACGTCTGTGCAGATCACATGCAATATTGGGAGAAAATACACACCAAAGATAGAAAAAGAAAATAAACAATCAAAATATACAACAAACTATAAGCAACTAACTACACTAGGTTGTGTCGGTGTGGCCTCCTATCATTGAGATAAGGGTATGGTTTTTATATCTATACAAATGTGGAGAGGAACGGTCAGGGTTTACTGCCTTGTCAGGGTAGTTACCTTTAGAGGGGAAGGAAGAGGTGCCTCAAGTGGTTGAAGGCGAAGGTGTTGAGGAGTGTTAGTGAGTGAGTCAATTAGAGTGTTTAGAGCTTGGGTGTACCTCAGGAGCATCAGGCAGACGCCTGCAGTTATGACCCAACCGGTGAAGACAAGGCCAAGGACAGCTGTGTTAACCAGGTTCCACTGACCCACAGGCCTCCTTGCTATGGGGCTCAGCCAGGTTGTCTGGATCCCTGATTCGTCCAGGCTGACCTGCACTGTTTTAGTCCCTTCCAGCAGAAGCTGCTGTTGAAGGGCATCTCCTAGGTGCAAACTATGGCCTCTAAAGACATCAACTAACTCAATTTCTGTTTCGTATCTTTTAGAACTGAGGTGGTACAGGACAGCGTCATCTAAGTGTATAGTGGCCCCTGGTGAGACCCTAATGAGTACAGTCTGGTTTGGGAGCCTCATCCTCATAGCCGTGTCATGGCGTTCATACGTCATTACACCCTCATGCTGGGGTGTGTTAACAAGACACCCGTCACCTGCCGTTTCTACTCTAGTTTCGGTGACATCACCCTTACTTGACATAAGGGCCTTGCACTTTCCATCTGTGGTGACAGTTGCTGACTTTATGCCTCCGACTATTTCAATGGGGACAGAGTAAGGAGGTATCCTACCCTTGCTCAGGCTAGTTATCGAGGAACTAACCTCATTCAGTGCATCCTGTAGGAACTGTTTAACCCTACTGAGCTCTACAAGTTCTGACTCAACTACATGGTATAGATGATTAAAGGTCTGGGCGGTAGCGTTGAGTAAGATGATCATGCCCTGCAGTGCTTTTCCCGGTCCTCGCAGCTTTTGTTGATTAAGGTCTGTTGTCAGGATATCAGCTTCTTCAGAGGGTTGCTGCCGGATCTCCTCCTCAAACCCTGGGTAAGGTTCTTTGGGAAGGTCAGTGGTCAGCTCATTCACAGAAGGTTGGGTCTGACTACTATGCATGACTGCATACACAAGCATCTCGTTCCTCTTACTGAGATCAACTCGACAAATCGAGCCTGGCATCCTGTCTGGAACGATGGCTATCATTCTCGAAGGCAGGGTAAAGAACACGTCGTCGTGAATCTGGGGTCCCTCAAGCAGCCTTGGCAACTCACCAATCACGGGGATGGACAGCTCAAAGTCATGGAATGTGCTGTCGATCAAATAGCCCAACGTTGTACGAGCAGGCACCTGGATAGTACAGTTAGTGGGATTCTGTACCAGAAGGTAAGCTGAACGACTGGTCAATTCAAGGAGAGGAGTTCCACATGTGGTGAGGTTCAGCTCAAGGAACCACGGTGCGGGATGAAAGAAAGCCCCTGGGTAGTCAAACTTCTGTCTTCTCAAGACCATGAGTCGAAACGGAACGCTAGCCGACCTAGTTGGGACAGTCAAGTTCAACCCGTTTACCACCCGACATGCTTGGGGAATTGTTCTCCAGTCACAGTTGTATGTCTTGGTCCTGTCACTGACAGGCTTACAAACTGTGACTTGGGTCCGTAACTGCACATTGCAACAGTCAATCAGAGGAGCCAGCCTATCGAGCAGGTCTTGACTGATGAGCAGCTGTTCCGCGTCAAATTTAGAGGTTTTCTTCATCTCTGGGAGTTTGAACTCCAACCAAGCTCTCTGTTTGGTTGGGGCGTGGTCTTGCCTATAGCAGGTGATGCTAAGCTGATGGGGCTCAATGTTGAGGCATCTCCCCATGGCGAGTGAGGCCTGTCTCACGGTGGAGAATGTGTCGGTGCATATGAGGCTGATCTCCGATCCGGTGTCCAACAGCGTATTGAAACTTGGGTGATCTTCTAGGAGGACACTGGTGTAGATGTGTTGGGCGCTGCCTTTCTGGACCAGGTCTCCCAGGAACTGCAGGAGTGGGGAGGAAGAAGCAGAAAGAATGGGTGAAGGTTGTTCCGCAGTTGGTGACCGTGCGTTCTCGCTTGATGGTCCCTTTCCCCAGCCAATGAGATGGATCCAGGATAGCGGTGAGGAGGGTTCTCGGCCTAGTCATGCGACCGAGGGGCCTCCATCCTCACAAGAGCGTTTCTCACGGTCCTTGGTCGGTCGGATGGTGTTCATGTCCTTCTCTTGAGACATCTTTGTGATCGTATCCTTGAGAAGCTGAAGCTCTGTCCTTAATTCAGCAGTGGCTTGTGACTCGGTCTCTAGACCTCTGCCTCGGTCTCTGTGTTCTTGGCGTCGAGAGGTCCGATCCTGGTTTTCCCATCTGTTCTCTCTAGGTGATCGCTTAGGCTCATGGGAGGAGTAGTGGTTGCCACGGCTCTTCTGGGGTGCCCTTGACTGGTGTAGATCACCCCCCTTGGACTGTTTGTGTCCGTCTCTCCAATCCCTTGGCTTTTTCTCCAAGTGGGAGCGGTGAGACAGGCTAGCCCCATGGTGGACACGGTTACCATTTGGTACTTCCGCGCCCTCCAATTCTATGGGTTCGCTCGCGGAGTTCTGCACGGCGAGTACTTGGGGATTCTCTTCTCTCTTATCCACCGATCGGACGATTGTCTCCCAGGCCATCTGTGCCATCTTCCGAATGTCACGCATGGATGGGTCACCTTGCCGGGTGAGGAGAGTCACGTGGGTGCGCACGCATGGATGCAGGTTGTGCAGGAAGAGTGACTTGAAGGCTCTGTCTTCTTCCAGTCCTGGGCCATTTCTTCCTTGGAAGTAGGCGTGTCTCAGGCGAGTGTAGAAGTCGCGGGGATGTTCGTGGCGGCCATGCTTAATTTGGATGGCTGAAATGGTCGCAGAGGTTTCATCTGCAAAAGGGGAGTATTCCTCTGCTAGGGCTTCACAGAGCAGGTCAAAGTCGTCACGGGTGTCCGCTGGCTGGGCCTCTATGAATGCGTGGACTGATCTGGAAGTCGTCTTCCAGATTAACTTGACTCTCTCTCTGTGGGTGGAGTGAGGTAGGTCGAAAAGACAGTGCCTTATCTCTCTGAGGTAGTCTTCAATGTTGTGGTCACGCTTCTCTGGATCAAAGCGCTCAATGTCTTTGGCGAGGGTGTCCAGCTGCTTCAGGCGTGGGGCATCACTAGGTCTTGGTTCTCGGGCGAAGCTATAGTGATGTGGCTCGTACCTGCCACGCTGAGGAGACTGGAGGATGCGTCCGTCATATCTGCCGTGGTGCAGGGGCTCTTCTCTTTCCGGGGAGTAGTCATCAGGACCGTAGTCTCTGAAGTCCTGGTAGGGAGGTCTGGAGTGTGCAGCTCTCCGCGCATCTAGGAGGCCCTTCTGCTGTTGGTCAGCAAAGCGAACTTGTTCCTGGTGCTGAGCGTCAGAACGGTAAGAGCAGCGAGTTGACTCTCGTCGTGGGGGTGAGAAGAAAAAGGGGGACATGGAGGAGGAATAGTGCTGATGCGTAGTTCGGGGTCTCTCAGGCGCGTGGCGGGACGTGAGAACCCTGGAGGGGGTTCGGGGAGCCCGTATTGGGCGGAGCTCTTCAGGGTGTTCCTCCTCCGAGTCATAACTTGAAGTGTGGTGGCGTGGAGCAGTTCTTGGTACTGTTGGCCGTGGCGGACTGAGGCGTAGGCTGGGTTGTCTGGTACCTCTTGAGTCCCAGTGAGATGGTATTGGCTCCAGGGGAGGCACGACATGGCCATCTCTGGGGTTCTGGGAGCGAAGGGACATCCTGCTGACTGCCTTCACTATGGACCTCACCTCCAGGTCGCTCTCACCTCCCGAGCCGGCATCCTCCTGCCTCTGTCGCGCACTGGTCAGGTCATCCACCTCCTCCTGCAGGGCATCTAGCTCCATCCTGGTTTTCTTGTGGAAGAGCAGGAATATTCGACCAATGGCCTCCTGAATGTTGACCTCAGAAGCTTGCTGGATAAAAGCCACCATTTCACCTATCCTTCTCTCACAGTCCTCCCTGGAATATTGCTGGATGCTGTTCTCCTCTTCTTCAGGCAGCCGGATGAGTTGGCTGATCAGGTTGGGAAGGGAGATGTGAGGGGGTTGCTGGGGTTGCTCCCCAGAGTTGCGTCGGGATGCTGATGCTGTGCTCATTCTCAGGCCTATGACTAGGGCTCAGTTCTCCTAGGGGCAAGCAGGCTATGCACTGTACTCAATGTGTATAGGACCAGCACTAAGCCTTGACTAGGTCAAACGACAACAAGCATGTACTCAAAAGGAATCTGAAGCTAGCAGCAAACCTTGAATCTATCAGATGGGGACCAGCAATGTACTCAAACGGTGTAGGACGTTAGCACCAAGCCTTGAATGTCTCAAATAGAAACCACAAGCAGTGTATTAAAAGGGAATATGAAGCTAGCACCAAGCCTTGACTATATCAAATAGGGCAACAAGCGAGGAGCAGCAACTTCTGCAAACCCAATGTACTGGAGCGGCTAAGGGATCTATTCTAGTTGCGGCAAGGGTGGACTACAGTTAGCACACGCGCTAGCTACCTCCAGTGATGTGTACCAGCATTAAATTCTATTCAACAGGAGCAAGCAACCGAACTTTCAGTTAGGTGAAAAGGCTACTCTGAATTCAATTAACATCAGTATATCAAAACATCAATGCTTATCAATATAACTTAGTTAATTCATTACCAGTCAATGGTTACTGAATAACAACACCCCAGATGTGATCAACAAAAGTCCTAATTAATAAGATTCGACAGTAAAAGGTGGTTGCTCATTAATTAGCACTGATCAAATTAGAGAAGTATGGTTAGTTGTTATTCTTAGGGAAAATGTGATGTATTTATGTGTTGAAATTACATCTAGTGTTATCCGGTATGGATGAGTGCATATGAAACAAAACCTTTGTTTTTAGATTTTGGCGCCACCTAGTGGCTGGATGGGTGTATATACCTTTAACTATGCGGTTGTTACTGCGCAGTCGTTGTCGCGGTTACAACTGAAGCCAAGCAACTATCCCTCACGCGGCGCACCAATTATGTAGGTGCTGGCCAAATTTATTTAGTAATCAGTCTCATAAAATTACCTACGAAATGGTGGGAGTTCAGACCGTGTTAAATTTACCCAAATTTTATATAAACTCATTTAACTAAGGTCGCCACTAATTGTGGTCAACTCCCGTAGCCCAAATTGTTTGATTAACAAACTATAAATCTGAAGGTTACAGTTCAAATAATAGTTCTGGCTTCAGGTTGTAACAGAGAAGCAACGACTCAAACGACAGTATTTAAACATAAAAACATTTATTGATCACAAAGCATAGTAATAAAAGCATAGCAAACAAAGGGGACAGGAGGGTTGGCTAGTGTGTGTGTGTGTGTGTGGATGTGTATTCGAGTGCGCGCGGATGCGCGTGCGTGTATTCGAGTGCGCGCGGATGCGCGTGCGTGTCTTCGAGTGCGCGCGGATGCGCGTGCGTGTCTTCGAGTGCGCGCGGATGGGGGAGGAGATCTTTGAGACAAAAGGGAAACTCGATGGCGCGAAACTTAAACCGAGTTCTCACTACAGCCACAGACAACGCAAATTTCCTCCAACTAAGACACGGTATCGTCGGTCACTATACAGCCCCAACGAGCGTATAGTGGGACACACGTTTAACAGTTATACGAAATAAAAGAATCAGTGTAAATAATCGAACAAGTTTAAACAGAATACCTATTTAAGCTTTGAACAGAATATCTCTTTAAGCCTTAAACAGAGTACGGTTTAACATGAACGTGATTATAAACACCACTGCAAACAAGCGTTCACAAAGCATCGATCTAAGCACACAGAAAGCAGTAAAACAAGATAATGTTCTAAGTCTGCCCAGATGCACAGTCTTACTTTGAGTTGTTCAGTCCGCGGCCCGCGCAGTAGGCCAGGTAGCCTCTTGAGGAGGACTCCTTCGTGCGCTTTCGTGAAGAAGGTTCCGCTGGATCACGTTGCTCCGTCCAGGGGAAGCTGTGGTGGCCGTTCAATCGGCGGTCCCTCGATGGTCCGTTGCGTGGTGTCCCGGGGAAGTGGTCGCTGTCGACGTTAAGATGAACTCGCGGAGGTCCGGCCGTCGCGCGAATGTTCAAACAGTTCTTAATCGTCGGCTAGCTGAAGCGATTGGTTTTAGCGAACTCCGCAAAAGAAATAAAAGTAGCAAACTAGTTACTTCTTGCGTCGCGTGCTGCACAGGATTCGAGTGCAGAACCAATACCGCTTTGTTCCCGAAGGTGTGCGCGCTCTTCGTCTCTAGGTAGCTACTTTGATGCAGCCAGGTAGAGAGAGCGAACAAAGGGGGATCCCCCCTTTTAAAGGGGATTCGTCTGATGACGTAGTTCCACATCCGTCCTGACGTGGGCCATGCGCCTAGGGGGAGCACCCCCCTTCCTTTGTCTGTGGAGGCGTGGTACCTACACAGTTATCGACGGTCATGAGATTTAAATGTATTATATGACTATCCTAAGGCTTGCCTAAGGACCCAGGGACGGACACGAGGTCTTTAGAGAGAGAATAGAAAAGAAGAAAGAGGAAGTTTGGGCAGGTTAATGGTAACAGTATTTACTATTTTGGACTCCGGGAGAGAGAGAAGCTGGCAACCCCAAAACAGCATATGAACTGAGCGTCTTACTTCGAAAAAGAGGCGTGGTGACGCGGACCAACCAGTGCGCATTCACGATTCGTTTCTTGAGGCGGCTAAGGTCTGCGGAGCAGGTCACGTGAGACGGCTCGAGTTGCGGAGACTTAGCGGTGATGTCACAGTCGCAGCTGGAGGGCGAAGACAAACTTGTGCAGATGACTGAAGAAGAAGATTAGCTTGACTTGAACGACTTGACGAAATAAAAGTACTTTTGACGACGAAACGTAGAATAAAGAAAATAAAATAAAATAAAGAAGAATCTTCTGTTGGACTCGGTGAGAGCGTTAGTTGTGGTTTCTTGGCATCGCTCTTCTGGACACTGCGGTGTTCGGCGTGAGTCCAGCGAACAGTCGCGATGGTTTGGCGTGTTCGAGTCTTTGAGTCTCGGCGACTCTGGCGAAGTTCTCCAAGTCTTCCCAAATTACCAGGCTGCCAAGCTCTTTGTTTCGCTTTGAGCTAGGGCTTTTAAAACAAGTTTTAGGGGCGTAATTGTAAGGTGCTTTCATGTTCATCAGGCCATTGAGCATTGGCCTTTATTAATGAATATTCATGACCTCTGCCCAGACAGCGGAGAGAAAGAGAGAGAGAGGGGGAGAGCGAGGAGTGCCTGTCTTTCCAGGTCTAGTTAATGACTTAGCCAAAGAAGACAGATAAACACAATTCGAAGACAAAGTAAACTATTCCTAAATAAATTGTCTTACCTACTCTGCCTAAACAAGAATTAATTTGGTTCTATTAGTCTACACATTGAGCCATTCTTAATTTCCACTTTTGGACAATAAATGACACATAATGCACAGACAGGCATGAATGTGAGGTCACATATGCACACATGAGAATGATTACATTCAATGAGTAACATACAAATTAATACATAGATATGTGTATGCCTAATATCGCACATTACATGTTGATACTTGGTTATATATGAATCTAAATTAAAGGCTGGAAAGCTGAATACTGGTTTCAAGAATAATTAATCTTTCCTTGTATGGAAGGTAGTCAAGTTCGGTGTCTCTAGACTGCATTCGCCGAGCTGGTTCCTGTAGGCTGAATCCCAATTCTGTGTACAGATCAGATTTGGAGTTACAGAGATCTCTGAAATATTTGTATCTTCAGCTCTGGATTATAACACAGGACATAGAGTGGGTTTAAACTGTGGGCGATCAGATAAGGTTGGAATTTAGAGTTTTATGGTCCTTCCTGACTGTGGTCCCAGTGTCCTTCGACGAAGGTTGGTTTTGACCAGCCTCTCTTAGATGGCCTCTCTCCCAAGCTCAGGAGATCATAAGGTCAGCATTGTAGGCTTTTGGGAGGTAAACACCACTATGGATGTGGGTCCTTTGGGGCCTGTTGCTGTGTAAAGAATCAGTCTTTAAATTTACATGCAACCAAAGAGATGTGAGTCAGTTTCTCAGTTCAGTGGGAAAGGATTCCATTTTGGGTGTCACAGTGAAATGGCGTTTAGCTGTCTCCACTACATATCCCCCACTTGGTAGGGCATCCACGATAGTGGGTGGCATGCCACAAGATGGAGAGAGCTGAAGGATGCAGAGCATAACATGACACCAACATTCACATGCTTTATTGGGGTTGCCTCATGAAGAGAAGAGAAAGATAAAGAAATCATATAAGTAATAGGTTGGGCTAACTAGTACGACATTATCCTTATTGTGCACTACAAGGGTAACTCTAGGAGAACTAGGTCCTTATCCAGCTCATCTTCCCCCTGGTCACTGCCAGGGTAAAGATCTTTGCGTCTGACAATCTTGACTAGGTGGCTGGTACATTCGTCTAACTGGGTTTGCAGGATCCGAGTTCGCATTAGGTAGAAGTAGGCTATATTAAAACTAACACGTATCCTAACCCCACAACGGTGGCTAGTACGGTGTCTGGGGTTGACAAGGAATAGGAGATAGGTTGAGAAGGGGCGATAGGTAGGGACGCGATTTCCTTCAATACATTTCCTACTGGGGTCAAGTCAATCACTTGGGTACCTTCATACATGTAAGGGTATGTGTTTCTAGTTCTAGGCGGTGTTTCGCAAAGAAGTCAGTTATTTCTATTTCACTTTCATATTGATCAGGGTTTAACTGATACAGAGCCAAATCTCCGACATGCAGTATAGCTTTGGAGGCTTTAGAGGTGACGGTGACAGGGCACTGCGCACTGTCCATCAGAAATCGGAGGCCACAAATACCATTAGTACTATCATGTATAAACAATTTATTTAGACCAACGGTAGTAGATGTCTTTGGCTTACGTACACATGCATAATTTGGAAGAGTAAATTTGGTAGAGGTTTTCTGTAAACACTATGGGTAAGTTAACTAGGAAAATTGGTTCCCTATCTTGAGGGTTGCAATATATTAGAACCACACCACCTAAAGTATAGGCAAAGTGAGCCCACAAATCTGTGGAGGTTCCTTTAGTAGCTTTGGTCAAATTGTGTTGTATCAAAAAGTGAGGTATTAAATATGGAGGGGTTCTTCCCCTACCAGAGCTATCAACGGAGGCGCTGATTCCACGCCACATGTCTGAAATGAGTGTGTTTACCAGTTGGGTGTGAGCATCATCAACATGTAGGACAGAGAGAAGCATATTAGCTGTTCATATGGTCTTATTTAAAACGATGCTGTAGGTGTTAAGCACTAAGACAGTGAGGTCGTTATAATGCTGAATTTCAGGACTGCACTCAGCCAGGTCATCCTACTGAGATAATTGTACATCGTTAAGCTTATGCATATCATACGTTGTTTAACTATTTAACTACATGTTGGGCTAAGGGTCACCTTAGGGTTCACCCCCCCACTAAGTGTCTAGAGCACAAAGACAGCTTGGTTAGCGCACATTGTGGGTGAAATAATGGCCAGAGTAGAGTATGGATGAAGAGTTGTAGATAGCTCTATGGGATTTCTTTCTTTAGATTTTGTTCTCTAAGGTGGTCTTATGGGCTTTGATTTGATCGTGGTGAGCCCAAATAAAGTTGGATCCCCCCTTTCCGGAGGAACTTTGATTCGGTGGAGGAGTTAGTCAGTGATGGTGTGGGGCCCTGTGTAGTTTGAATAGGACTTATGAGCTAATTTCTCTGTGCATTGTCTGGCCCTGCCTGTAGGTGTGACGAACACAGAGGACCGCACCTTGTCCCCCACTTGGAACTCATGTTGGGATGCTTTGACGTCATAATAAGCTTTGCGTCTTCTAGCACTCTTTCTGAGGTGTTGTTGTGCAAATGTGAATGTAGCCTTGCGGCGTTTGTGGAGGTTTGACCACAGATAGGTTAGTCCTTATTCTTGTCTTGGGGCTCTGTGAGTCAAAACTGAGGGCTTAATCTGGTGGCATACCAGGCAGTCTTTGATGTGGTATATCCCATCTTTTATCATGCCAGGCCAGTAGGCGGCTTGTTGCAGTGCTTGATGTGTGGCCTTAACTCCTTTGTGGCCTTCACATGGAGAGTCATGGGCATGGATCAGCATTTCCCCCCTTTGGCTTCGAGGGACCACGAGCGCAGGTGAAGTGAGGGCCTCGGAGACATACGTAGGCAGGCCCTTGACTAGACGGAGTGAGGATCTAGCACTAAACAAGTCACTAAGGTCAGGAACAGTCTTACTGTCAGGTTCTAGAATGTCATGTGTCAGGGAATCGGAGAGGTAAAGAACCATTTTGTGATCAGCCGGATCTTGGGCCTGTAAGGCGAGGAGATCTGAATCTGACAATGCAGGTTGAGTTGATGCAGACTTGAGTTGGATTGATGGTTCTGTTTGTGACCTCGTACCCACCAGTACTGATGGGTCGGGAGGGAGGGAAAAGTCTGTGGCATCTGCATCTAGGTCTTGCCCTGGACTACATGGATGTTCTAGAGACCCCCCTGTAAGTTCTGTTGAAGATGGAACCATATTGATGACTTGCTGCAAGTGTTCTTCTTTTCCTGCAGTTGTCTTTAGGTCACCTGGAAAGGTGTCTTGATTTGCGAGACACTTGTTAGGGGGCCAGGTAGGCCGTGGAGTGTCTTGCTTCGGTTTAGTCAGTTTTATATCTGTGATGCCTGGCGGCTCCCAGAGGTGGCCAGGTATTGTGGCTTGTATCTCAAATGTGTGGCACACTGACGAGGGACTGGGTAGGGAAGCTGGTAATGGTTCCCGGACTTGTGCCCAGATTTTTAGCTGTTTGGAATCAATCAGTGGCTTGAATCGGTTAAGGAGATCCTTGCCAATGAGAAAGGGGATGGTCTCCAGGGGAGAAATGTGAACCGGGTGAACGAGGTTCATTGGGCCAATAGTCAGATGGATCCAGACTATTTTGTCCACTGCTATGCTTGTGTGTGAGTAGGGTTGGACATTCAGGGGGTAACTTTGAGGCTGTAGCTCTTTGTTAGCTTTCCTCGTTATGGCTTTAACCTGATGGAACAGAGTGGTGGACATCAAGGTGAGGTCAGATGCTGTGTCTAACAGAGCTTCCTGAGTTAATGAATTTTCTAACTTCACTGACAGGTGGAGTTTGCGTGCAGCTCCTTTCTCACTGAGATGGCCTAGGAACTGTTGGAATGGAGGTTCACCTTGGATGATGGAGGGATCCTCCTGGCCGATTCTTTCTTTTGGGTCTAATTGTACAACTAATACTGTCTTATGAGGGGTGGAGTTCACCTCTTCTTGGGGGGGGGGGGTATTAGTGGTCTTCCCCTCACCGTATGGAGTTGGTGGGCAATAAGGCCTGATCTCTGTTTCACTGGAATTTGTGTAGAGTTCTTGTTTTGCTCTCTGGCGTTGTGGATGAATTTGTGGTCTGGGACTTTCTTCATTCAACACTGTGACGGAGAGTGAGTCAACCTTAGGGGCTTTAGTGGCTTGAAGGGTTCCCGCTATTCGTTTGATGAACTCTAGGTCTTCTTGGCTCATGTTTCCAAGGGGGTTGTTGTTGTCAGTGGCTTTATCTCTGGGCTGGAGATCTATTTTGCAGTGAGTTTTACCATGCCTTTCCTCAGTTTGACCTGGATGACTATCATATTGTGGCTTGTTGTGTGAATATGATTTCATCTTTGGAAGGGTGTTGTTCCCTCTGTAGTTGCTGTGAGTTTGTTCTCCGTTCTGAGGGTCTGAGAACATAGCTTGGTGCTCTCTGGAGGAGCTTCGGCTGGTAGTAGAGTTGGACCGGTCTCTGTTTTGATCCATCCAGCGGCATTGAGAGTGTCCGTGGCCTTCGTCAGGTGTTCGGGATTGGGGGCGTCCTCTGGCCTCATGGGTCAGGGTCGAGCCTGAGGGCTCCAAACCTGGGGCCTCTTCAAGCTCCAACCGTGGGAGTTTGGAATCTGAGTTCTGGACCTTTGGAGGTTTGGACCGCTTTTGGGTATGTTTGATGAAACCTTTAATGGCTAGATTACGAAGCTGTCGGCTAGATAGTGTTTGGGGACAGGCTGCCACTCCTAGCTGGTGGCTAGTATTGGGATGGAGGTTGTGAACAAATAATGTCTTGAAGTTTATGTCTTCCTCCATTTCAGGTTCATTGCGAGACCCAAAGTAGGCCTGACGGAGGCGGGAATAGTATTGTTGGGGTGATTCCTGCCTTTGCTGTTTTGTTTCCATAGCGGCTATCAATCCCGTCTGATGTAAATGGTTGGAGAATTCGTCTTCTAATGCATGGCAGAGCAGGTTATAGTCTGCTCTTATCTGGAGAGACTGACGTTCGATGAAGCTACTGACCTCCCTGCTAGATGTCACCTTTATGAGGTACACCTTGTCATCTACAGTGGCGCAGGGGAATTTTCTCAGGTAGTATTCAATGTCTTTTAAGTACATGCTGACATGGTTATCACTATTGGGCTTTGGTTCGAAGCGGATGATGTTACGCGCTATTTTGTCCAGCTCTCTGTCGGAGGGTCTTAGAGGCGGGTAGCCTCCTGGCGACTGGCCTTCTGTAGAGGACCCGAGGCTGGCTAGGTCTATGTGGCCAGGCCTGCTTGGAGGGACTGAGGGGTGTCCTGAAGTGAAAGCATGTGTGGTAGGCAGCCCTATATGCCTTGTTGGGCTACCTTGGTGGCTGGACGTGGGACTCTGTCTCTCCGGGTAAGGGTTTTCCCACTCAGGTCTTCTGCTCTGTTCAGGGTTCAGGGAATGATGTCTTTCGTTCTGGTAAGCGGTGGAACTTCTCTCTGGGAGTTCCCTTCGTGAGGATGGACTCCATGTTTCAGTTTTGGCTTCTGCAAACTCGACCTCTAACTTGCGCTGATTTTGTTGCGATACTACTAGGTCATACTTTGCCTTTGACAATTCAGACATGAGTTGTTGTTTCTCAAGATCCATTTCAGCTTGCATCTGATTTCTGAGTTCGGCTGCTTCAATGCCATCTCTCTTTAATTGGGTGATCTGTTCTTCAATTTTGAGAATTATTTGGGCGGCATTGTTGAGCTTCTTTTGCAATTGATCTCTTTCATTATAGCTGGCTTTAAACTGTGTCATTGTCAGTAGGGCTATCTTGCTTATAACCTCGTTTCGCTCTCTACCCTTGAGGGTTTTAGTTATATGGGATACGACACAGTCAGTCATGAGGTGTGTCAGTCTGGTGGGGTCAGCTTGTTGAACCTCCTCTAAGTAGTCAGGGACTATCTCTTTGGTTAATTCCTGCAAGGTGATTTCCACATCTCTCATGGGGTCGCCTTTCTTTAGGGCGCTGGCCTGACCTGACTTACTCATGGTGTGTGAGTTAGGTTTTATCTGCTAGAGTTTTGACTTGGGTCAGCTAGATCTGATGGAGTTTGAAGGCAGGTATTATAAGATTTTCTAGCTTATGTGGGTAGTAGTCTGACCAGTGTGTAAATAACAAAACAAACAAAGAAAACAAATATGTGTATGCGTTAATGGTAGTTTTATGTGTTTGTGTATTAAGTTCTTTCACTGTAGTGAGTGCTAGAGCGGTTGCTCCGAACATCGTCACGCCGCCGTGAACTCCAGTGAACGGTCTCCTGCTCAGCAAAACTCCAGCAACGAGTAACTCTAGGTTGGTGGAACCCCAGGCGGAGGACCCGTTACCACAGTTAAAGATCACGCTACTGCGTCAGAGCTGAATACCTGAAGGAGGGGTTACTTGTGCAAGTATACTCCTCACTCAGATCTGACTAGCAATGGGTGCGATAACACGGGTTTGGAGTAAATCCAGAGGTTCATTGTGGAATCTCAGGAGGAAATACTCACACCTCGATTAAGGACCCACGCTATAGTGTCAAACTGAGTTTCAGGGGGGTTCACTGCTCACAGTGATTGCCCTATTCAGTCTGGATTAGCGGCAGGTGCAATAACTCTGGCTGGATATCACTCCAGGGTGTTCACCCCCACAGTCAGAGGACTCACGCTGGATTACCAAGGACCCACGTTTACTGTATCAATTACTGGGTGTCAGAGCCAGGCCGGCTGAACGTGGTGTTCAGGGCTCTTGGGTCACACTCAGAATTGACAAGTTCCAGGTGCAGTGGCTCTCACAGGTGAGCTTCTCGACAGTGGGATCCCCTATAGCAGGTATCACCAAATGGCGGACCGCGGTCCGGATCCGGACCCGAACGCCGTCCTGTCCGGACCCAATCACATTCCTGATTAACTGGATACGGACCCAAATGCCAAAAAAATTTTAACGGGAGACTATATTTTAAAACGGAGAATTTATTTTCAGACGAGTGTTACGTTCACCACCCATTTGAGTGTTACGTTCAACCCCCCCCGCTCAACAAATTTTGTTCGCCACCACATCACCCCCCCCCCCCCCCCCCCCCCCGCGCTCAACAACTTTCGTTCGCCACCGCGGACCCGGACCTAAGGTCTGAGCTATCTGCCAAAAATGGACCGCGGAAAGATTTAATTGATTACCCCTGCCCTATAGTATCAGGGCTGTCTGCCAACCAAGGGCTACGATCACCCAGGAACCACACCTACGTGTGGGGCTCAGTGGCAACTACTGTGAACCTCCACAGTGAAAGATATGTGCTAGGCTGGTGGTTATTCCCAATTTGAATTATGTGATGGTATTTATTGTTTGGGTTACAGGTTTGTAGTGATGCGGCTAATGATCTAGTCGCTAATCTGTGTTCTGCCTGTTTCCCTCAATCAATATATGTGGTATATACACCCTTTAAATCAACACGTATGACTAGAATAGGGAATGTTGAGTAAATAGAAGTAATAAGAATAAATTGATAGATTATATGTGTAGGTATATATGTGTATAAGACTAAATAGAGGATTATAAAAGTATGGTTAAATGTGCTTTAAATGATTGTTTCAGTAATACTTAGTAAAAGTAAAAGAATTAAAACAACAAATAAGACAAAATGTGTATACAAAAAGAAAATTATTTAAAAGACTAGATAAGTGGGAAGTATTTGGTTATATGGGATTTAATGTAAGTTCCAATTAAAATTAAAATTTCACTTAATTAATACTATAAAACAAGAACTGTTGAGCTGTCTTTGGTCTAGGATTGTGGGGTTGATTAACTTTAGTCACTTTATTACTAATTGGTAAAAGTGGATCTAAACAACAATAATATTAATAACTCAATATTAATCACTTCTATACAATGGCTTTATATGGTACAGTATAATACATTATACTACTTTAACTAGGTACATAAACAGCATGTGGCATTTAAATATTTAAAGCAATTTCGGTTTCAACACTTCACTTGTATTGACATTCCATGTGCAGCCGCACGATGGAGACACAAGGCTACATTTCAAAAGGCGAGGGCTAGCTTTCCAAAGCTAACCAGTTTAGCTATTGTTTCCTTCCTACTGGGGAGCGCTAAACAATTATACTTAAGCAACAATGTGTGGCTTTCCACGCGAGGGAGACAAAGAGTTCGCTTTCACAACACAGTAGGCTAGCCTTAGCAGGCCATCTAGCTAGTTCAGCTAACAGGTTCCCTTTCCGCTAGGCAACGAGTAACGTCAGAGGTGACGTATTTTAGCACCGCCTACCCAAGCTGGTCTCAGCGCAGCTTCAGTTTGCGTTCAGTTTAACTTAACCTCAGAAGGATGTACATTGATCTCAGACGACCGCGTCTAGAGATGCAATAGTTTAGCTTAATCTTTTCGTTAGTTCACCGCTTAGGAGAAAAACAGCAAGAGCACCGCTGCGTTTCCACAATTACAATCAATGTTAAAAATTTTATCACAATATCAACTACTTGTTCAAAGGTTAATTATAACTCATAAATATTTAATTTGCCATGGGTTCATCGTTGAGCAACGACTGCGCTGTGGCATTCACAAATACACAATTTACCGTGCGCCTAAGCGCCACCTGAAAGGATTAAATTGCAATTTGTGGCTCTCGGGCTTTGGCTTAAGATGCTGGAACTCGCAGCTCTCTCAAGTTGTCCGACAAGACAAGATATTAACTTCGGATAAACGCGAAGAAGAATCTCTCGCCTTTAACTCGTATTTCCAGGGTTCGTCCGTTGTCAGGCTAGGGCCGAACCTTGTCCCCGAAATATCGAGCTTGGTCACTTCAGACAGAATTTACGGTACCCCGCGTAAACTCAGCTTATGACCGAGATATAAACTTAAAGTTGGTAACCGCAACTTCAATTTTCTACCTCTTTTCCTACAGAAAATTTCAAATTTCCTACAGAATTGCACTAGGGCAAGTGTGCTACAGCTGATCTTAAAGGACGCTTCACTGACATAAACACGACGTGAAACATTTAACATAAAACACAAGTCATTTGCTCACATTCAACCAGTAAAGACACGGGATTATGGAAATAATTAATAACGGTAGCAGTACATTTCTGACCAATCGCTAGATATGACAACGGAATCCTCACACGGGGCACCATTATATGTAGCGGATACATATGTTAGTTTATGGATTATGAACGGGGCACCATCCTGATTGCTCAGGAACCAGTATTGTGATAACGGAGTTAGGTGGAATATGGTTTGATCAGTCTCATTACTAAAGGGTTAAGTTCTGGTTCCGCGCAGTGACCTAATACCATCGACCAAAATATGCATTTACCACCATGACCAGATGAATAAATGTCCACATTTATTAAATGGTTAATATTACAATTGATACAAAGCATATGAATGATTTGGCTCAAATTGAAACTAAACCTATATGTGAATCTACTAATTTAAACCAGGGATATAATAGTGAACAACAAAGAATATAAAATTAAACAACAATAGCGAGTGATAAACAACTGTCGGATCATGAGATTTATTTATTTAACTATCCTAAGGCTTGCCTAACTAGCGTAGGACCCAGGGACGGACACGAGGTCTTTAGAGAGAGAATAGAAAAGAAGAAAGAGGAAGTTTGGGCAGGTTAATGGTAACAGTATTTACTATTTTGGACTCTGGGAGAAATAGCAGCTGGCAACCCCAAAACAGCATATGAACTGAGCGTCTTCGAAGGAGAGACGTGGTTACGCGGACCAACCGGTGCGCGTTCACGGTTCGTTTCTTGAGGCGGCTAAGGTCTGCGGAGCAGGTCACGTGAGACGGCTCGGGTCGCGGAGGCTTAGCGGTGACGTCACATTCGAAGCTTGAGGGCGCAGACAAACTTGTGCAGATGACTTGACTGAGAAAGAAGAGCTTGACTTGAACGACTAGACGAAATAAAAGTACTTTTGATGACGAAACGTAGAATAAAGAAAATAAAATAAAATAAAGAAGAATCTTCTGTTGGACTCGGTGAGAGCGTTAGTTGCGGTTTCTTGGCATCGCTCTTCTGGACACTGCGGTGGTCGGCGTGAGTCCAGCGAACAGTCGCGATGGTTTGGCGTGTTCGAGTCTTTGAGTCTCGGCGACTCTGGCGAAGTTCTCCAAGTCTTCCCAAATTACCAGGCTGCCAAGCTCATTGTTTCGCTTCGATCTAGGGCTTTTAAAACAAGTTTTAGGGGCGTAATTGTAAGGCGCTTTCATGTTCATCAGGCCATTGACCATTGGCCTTTATTAATGAATATTCATGACCTCTGCCCAGACAGGGGAGAGAAAGAGAGAGAAAGAGAGAGAGAGAGAGAGAGAGAGAGAGGGGGAGAGCGAGGAGTGCCCGTCTTTCCAGGTCTAGTTAAGGACTTAACCAAAGAAGACAGATTAACACAATTGAAGACAAAGTAAACTAATCCTAAATAAATTGTCTTACATACTCTGCCTAAACAAGAACTAATTTGGTTCTATTAGTCTACACATTGAGCCATTCTCAATTTCCACTTTTGGACAACAAATGACATAAGGCACAGACAGGCATAAATGTGAGGTCACATACGTACACATGAGAATGATTACATTCGATGAGTAACATACAAACTAATACATAGATATGCATCAATGTGGTGTGTTTATACAGTAACACGTATTCTAATAAGATCACTTAATACTGAATACATGAAAGATCATATGTTGTGTCTTTATATCAACCATATGGCACAGTGTTCACATTTAAATGGTCTTGTGGTCCTTTGTTCTTAAGGCTGGAATGCTGAATACTGGTTTCAAGAATAATTAATCTTTCCTTGTATGGAAGGTAGTCAAGTTCGGTGTCTCTAGACTGCATTCGCCGAGCTGGTTCCTGTAGGCTGAAGCCCAATTCTGTGTACAGATCAGATTTGGAGTTACAGAGATCTCTGAAATATTTGTATCTTCAGCTCTGGATTATAACACAGGACATAGAGTGGGTTTAAACTGTGGGCGATCAGATAAGGTTGGAATTTAGAGTTTTATGGTCCTTCCTGACTGTGGTCCCAGTGTCCTTCGACGAAGGTTGGTTTTGACCAGCCTCTCTTAGATGGCCTCTCTCCCAAGCTCAGGAGATCATAAGGTCAGCATTGTAGGCTTTTGGGAGGTAAACACCACTATGGATGTGGGTCCTTTGGGGCATGTTGCTGTGTAAAGAATCAGTCTTTAAATTTACATGCAACCAAAGAGATGTGAGTCAGTTTCTCAGTTCAGTGGGAAAGGATTCCATTTTGGGTGTCACAGTGAAATGGCGTTTAGCTGTCTCCACTACACTGCTAGTGTGTACACTCAGATTGTGAACTGGTTTTTAGTATTGTACTACGTTACATTTAATAATTACATCATACAAACGTTATGCCTCAGAGATATAGCATTACACAAAATTATACATACGGCAAACTTATCGCATTATGTTTCCTCAAATTTGATGTTGTTCTTGTAGGCTTATCTTGCTTATTTTACTGGATATGACTGCAGCATTTGATACAGTGTGCCATAGCCTATGGCTATCTCGGCTTGAAAATATGATTGGCATAACTGGGATTGCGTTAGCATGGTTCACTTCTTATCTCTCTGACAGGCAGCAGTTTGTTTCTATTGGAGGTTTTAAATCTGAAATTTGTTCCGTGTTACATGGAGTCCCCCAGGGCTCAGTCCTTGGACCTTTGCTGTTCATTTTGTACCTACTTCCTCTGGGGGACATCATTAGGCAGCATGGGCTGCAGTTTCACTGCTATGCTGATAATGTGCAGATTTATATCTACACCAAACCTGCCCATAGCTTGCCTCCTCTTGCCTTGTTGAGCTGCTTAACGGATGTTAAGGCATGGATGATGGAGAACTTCCTGAGTTTGAACAATAGAAAGTCTGAGGCCATCATAATTGCTTCTCCTGCTACAGTTAGGAGACTTGGTGACACCACTGTTAGTATTCCGGGTTTGGTTGTTTCTACCTCTGCTGAGGTAAGAAATCTCGGAGTCACTCTACGTTATCTTTTGAGTCACACATTAAAAATACATGTAGGGCAGCCTTTTTCCATCTTAGGAGTATATCTAGGATTCACCCTTTCCTTTCTTTTGCTGCTGTTGAGACCTTGATACATGCGTTTGTCACTTGCCGACTTGATTACTCCAATGCTCTGTTGTATGGCCTCCCTGCGCGGGCTTTGAGCAAGCTGCAGTATGTGCAGAATTCAGCTGCGAGGGTGCTTACCCATAAAAGATCTTGGGAGCATATTACTCTGGTTCTGTGTCACCTTCATTGGCTTCCAGTGCAGTAGCGCATCCAGTATAAACTGCTAGTGTTGGTTTTTAAATCCCTGCATGACCTTGCTCCTTCCTACTTAAGTACGTTACTCCAGCCATACTCCCCGATACGTACGCTTAGATCTTCAAGCCAACACCTGCTTGTGGTTCCGCCCTATAAGTTAAATTCCACTGGGAAAAGAGCGTTCTGTGTCGCGGGTCCGATGCTGTGGAATGGGCTCCCTGATGAAATGCGGGCTTGTTCATCTTTAGATATTTTTAAAGCTGGTCTTAAAACTCATCTTTTTAAAGTGGCATATGGGTGAGATTTGTGGATTGTAGTGTTGTTCTATATTTTTATGCATATTTATTTTTATTGTATTTTTATTTTTCCTGTGTGTTCTATATTTTTATGCATATTTATCTGTATTTTATTTTTTAATTTTTTCCTGTGTGTACAGTGTCCTTGGGTGTCCAGAAAGGTGCTTTACAAATAAAATGTTATTATTATTATTATTGTCACATTGAGGACCCCGGCCCCTCCCTTTTGGGCGTGCGTTAACGTTGTCCACGTGCCTTGTCTGCGTCAGTGGATCTCCGTGGTTATGGTTATGTCGTGTGATAATCTGTCTCACCTGTGAATCGTCTCGTAATCACGTGGGGCTAATGTGGTTTGTCTATTTAATGTGCGCTCGCGCAGTGTCCTGTGTTCGTCATTGTCTAATGTCTACACGTTGCTGTGTCTGTTTATATACGTTACTCGTGCGCTATTGCGCAACACCAAAAGAAAATAAACGTGACGTCTGTGAGTAAAGGATTTCGTGTCTCGTCCTTCGTCCAGCCACCGAACGTCACAATTATTATTAGGCTGTAATGTCCACACGTTTGGTTTGGCAGACACAACTGACAGCGCATTATATAACTGTCCTTTTTACACGTTTGTAATGTAAACATTGGTTGTATGTGAGGTCAGGGATGCTCGGGAGGTTTTTCTGTCACTTTCTTGCTACCGGTGGAGAAAGTTTGCGTATGTGATCACGTGACTGACCGGCTTTATTTGATTGGTCACTCATACTCGGGTGATGAGACATTGGTCAGTCTTCTCACTGAAAAGACGAATTATTTACAAAATGAAAGTAACGGTAGCGCGCACAGGATATGAGGGAACAGTTGGTGAAAGGGGAGAGGTACTACAATCTGTTTACAACTCATTACTACTACAAACCAGTACTACAAACTACAAACTGGTACTACAAACCAGATTCCAATAACCAGATTCAAATAAATGTCCAAGCCAAGCATCAAAAGGAATGACTTGCACCAATAAGGAGGAGGGAAGTGAGACAGGGTGATAAACCATCAGATAGTGCTGTTTTAAAGATGTTGTTGCTAGGTATCATGGTTCCAGGAGGTCCTGGTTCCTGGGCAACATGGCCTCTCAGCAGGTCTTGGGTTCAAGTCTCTATCAGAGTGGAGTTTGCATGTTCTCCTCGTGTCTGTGTGGGTTCTTCTGGGGTCTCCGGTTTCCTCCCACAGTCCAAAAACATGGAGGTTAGGTAAATTGGCAGTCCCAGACAAATTCTCCCTGAGTGTGTGTCTGTGTCTCATCACGTCCAATAAAAACAGTTGTCTTAGTGTCTGTGCATGAATGTGTGTGTCTGTATGTCCAGTAGTGGATGGTGCTCTGTCCTGGGTGTGGTCCTCTCTCCCCTCCCTGTGTCTGATGGTGCTCTGTCCTGGGTTTGTCCTCTCTCCCCTTCCTGCACTCCACTTAGTCCAGAGGGTCTGTGGATTCTAATTGAGAGTATACTGTGCACAATTGTAGGCTGATGTGTGTGTGTGAGACTCCCATGTTAAAACTGTAAAGCGATAAATTGAATGTCCATTCACTTATTCATGTCTGTGGGAAAAGGGGCTGAAGACTGTGGGGAGAAGGTGAACTTACACTTTAATACTCTAATAGAGCTGTAATATAAGAGCAACATTTATACCAAAGATGGGAACCAACTAACCAGTTCTTCTCTAGAAGTAACATACTCTCACTGTGGGCTTCAGAGGATCACTGAGAGAGACATTTGTTCAGAAATTACATTTACAGTACCTGAATAATAGAAATGAAGTTTTGAAATGGTTTCTCTCTAATTCCAGTAAAATCTTCAAAGAAGCAGCTTTCTCCTGCACAGTGTTCAGCTGTATCCTACCTGCGTCTCCACTCACAGTATGTGAGGAATGAGTGGAACCTGAATAAATACAACACATCAGAGGAGGGTTATAGGAGACTCATCCCAGCTGTCACCAACTGTAGAAAAGCTCGGTGAGTGATCAATAACACTGTTAGACAAGGAGATTTACTGAAGTTAATTAATATCTATAGATTAAAGGATGGCGGACCACTTATTACATATACAGTATATGATGAATGAATAAAATGATAATAATCATTATCATTAGGTGAATTATGCCACCTAATTTTGAGATGACTTTTCAGAAATGAGACACTTCACTACAGAGACTGTATTTGAAGTCGATTTAGTACCAAAGTAGAATATCTTTTTATATAAAAGCTCACACACACACAAACACACACACAAGTTTCATGCTACATGTTTATATCATTGCACACAAAACCTTTGTCTTTGATAGTTGTTTCTGTATACAAAACTCCATTCTCTCTTTCTTTTCTGTATCACAGTGACATGGTCTGTTCTCTGTTGGGCTTGAACACGTGTACTATGTCAGATTGAATGTCAGGTGTAACGGGGTGTCAGAAGCAGCAGACGCATCGAATGATGCCATGAATTCTTTAATATCTTTAGAGGCACAGCACAGTACACATTTGGATATTAAAGGAATAAAGAGGAGAACAGCATGTGCTTAGAGTCGGTAGAGAAGACAGCGGAAGACTTCACACGCAGGACTCACTCTGAACAGCACAAGGAATGCACAGTACTGACTGGTGGCACCTCTGGGCTTATAAGGAGTTATGGGTAATGAGGAACAGGTGTGCGTCAATAAGTGGGAAATTGAGACCCAGGGAGTGAACAGGAGTGGACTGTTGTGAAGTGCGTGGATCCACTGTGGGGCTGGCTCGGCCTACTGTGACACTGAGGTGGAAATCTGTATTAATAATTTTATCCTAATCAGAGTCGTTTGTCCTGCCCACACTCATCACATATGGCTTTACCTTTAATTTTCATAAACAAATATTTATAAGTCCATGTCTTGTTCACCAGCTGTCACAGGTGAAGAACATGTAAATAAGAGAAAAAGTGTTAACTGCAGTGATACTGAACATAATCCCATAATCAACAGGTCAGGCCTTAAATAAGACTGAACATAATCCCTTAATAAATAGAAAAGGGCTTTTGACCTTCCTTGAATCAGGCTGGTCTTACAACCCACCAAGATGTGCTTGAAGCTTGCGGGGACTGCACACAGGGGACAGGCTGTTTCCTCTTCATACCAGAGGTGTGTTATTCTCCTCCTCTCAAGCCCCTCCCACCTCATCCATTGGCCTTGCTGTGCTTGGGAAACTGCTTTGACACATCTAGCTGCTTCCACCTGATGGCGAACCTCCTCCACTATCATGTGATGTTGTTCGCTTTGATTGGCCTTTTGCCATGTGGGTGTTGTTGCTTGCATGCCAAGACCACTCCTGCCATGCTGGACATGCCCTACTAAATCCTGGTGCCTGAGGGCAGCCTTTGCCACTGCAACTGCTACCGATGTTTTCCATTTCCTCCCTGTTGCAAGTGTTGGAGCTGCACCTCTGACAAGTGGATCCCAGGATTCAGTGAGGGTCATTTCCAGCCTTTGGCACACTTATATTCCTCCACAAGGTTTGGGACTGGGAGGGGGAGGGCTCCATTACCATACAGGCCTATGCTACTAAAGCATCTGGGCAGTCCAAGCCACTTCCTCACCTGCACATTCACCACCCTCTCCAGCTGGGTGACATGGGATAAAGTGACCTGGTAGATGGAGATTGGCCACATGAGGCGGGGCAGCAGTCCAAACTGAAAGCACCACAGTTTCATTTTTCCAGGGAGAGCAGTGCTATTGATTTGCCTGAGGCCACTGATGGTATCCTGCTTGAGTTGCTCCACCTGCTCAGAGTCTTTCAAATCAAATCAAATTTATTTGTATAGGGTGTTGATATTGTATGTAAATGTCTTATAATGAACGCCAGGTTTTCATTCCGTGTCGGAGTGATGATACTGGTATTGTAGGCTCCGACTGCAGTTTTACTCCCCAGGTGAACCTCAGAGAAGAAAGATATGTGATGTGGTAAATATGTAACAGATTAATCAAAGGCCAAACTAAACAGATAAGTCTTTAGTTGAGGTTTAAACATTGAGACCGTGTCTGAGTCCCGAATAGAGGCAGGAAGATTATTCCACAGTTGTGGAGCTTTAAAAGAAAAGGCTCTTCCACCTGCTGTGATCTTTTTGATCCTAGGAACAGTTAATAACCCTGCGTCCTGCGAGCGAAGTGAACGCGCTGGGTTATATTGTTAAATAAGTTCACCAAGATACTCTGGAGCTAAGCCATGCAGCGTTTTATATGTTAATAAAAGTATTTTATAGTCAATACGGAATCTAATTGGCAGCCAGTGTAATGACGATAGTACGGGACTAATGTGATCAAACTTTTTAGTTTTCCTTAAAACTTGCGCTGCTGCGTTCTGAACCAGCTGGAGTTTATCGATTTACCAGAACATCCAGCTAGAAGACTATTGCAATAATCTAGATGAGAGGATATGAATGCATGGATTAGTTTTTCCACATCACTAGTATTTAATATGTTTCTAATTTTAGCAATGTTGTGTAAGTGAAAGAACGCTACCCTAGTTATATTATTAATGTGTGTATCGAACGAGAGATCTTTAAGGTCTGCACTGTACCAGCGGCCAAGACTTTTTGATAGGATTGTCCTGAACTGTTGGTATTGGCTCGTTGTTGATATGGAACTTCTTATTAGCAAGCTGACCTTTGACTATAGAGATGCTGTGGGATTTGCTGGGTTTGATCACCATCCGTGCCCCTTGAATGTTTCTTTGGAGTTTATCCAGTAGGCGTGTGGTGCATGCAGCTGTTGTTGTTATTGTTGTCATGTCCATGTAAGCCCTGATCACAGGAAGACGCTGCCCGTTCTTCAATTGTTCCCCTCCGACCACCCATCATGATGCTCAGATGATGAGTTCCATTGCCATAGTAAACGCCAGTGGGGAAATGGTACAGCCCGCCATGATGCCAACCTTGAGGTGCTGCCAGGCAGTTGTGATATCCTGCTCTGTTACACAAAACTGAAGGTCCTGGAAGTAAGCTTTAACCAGCCTTGAACGCTGCCCACAACATCTCGTGAGGCACGGAACCAAAGGTATTGGCAAGATCTAGGAAGACCACGTACAGGTCTTTCTTCTTCTTCCTCCTCGTGAACAATGCAACACACAGCTAGAGACACGATACACAGCAGTGTTGCACAGAATATAGGGCCGGTCCAGGGTCACACCGAGAGAACAGAGTCCAGGAGGTACAGGAGGGCTAGACAGGGTACGTGGTCTAGGAGCAAAGGTCAGAACACAGGGAGACAATCACGGAGATAGAACGCTCAGTACGCTGCATAGTCGGCAATACTTCACAACACGGGAGAGAGAGGCAGGCGTATAAATAGCAGGAATAAGGGTGTGGCAATGAGCGGCAGGTGTAGCCAATCTCCCTAAGAGAGAGAGAGACTGAGTGTTGTTCCTAACAGTACAGCAGTATGTCTGATTCATGATTTGTCATGCAGACAGTCAAAAACACAGAATTCCTATGTCTGCTTTGACTTAAGAGTTTTGTATTTACTCCTTTGCAGATTAACTGGCTGTAACCTCACTGAGGAGTTTTGCAAATCACTTGCATCACCTCTACAAACAGAAAAATCCTCCCTGAAAGAGCTGGACTTCAGTTATAGCACCCTGCAGGATTCAGGAGTAGAGCAGCTCTCTGCTGGACTGAAGAGTTCACACTGTAAACTGGAGACACTCAGGTGAGTTTACTGTGAATTCATTATTGAATATAAATGTTAATATAACAGACATCCCAAGTCTCCCGCATTTCGGTAGTATCTCCCTGATACCCGCGAGTCACATATAATCTCTTGTAATTCAGAACGAGTGACCCACACAAACGCGCACACAGGCGACAGACTTTATTTTTCTCTAATCGCGAGTGGGAAGGAGAGAGAGGGGGTTCTGATTGGCCTGTTTTCTCCGCTCAACAACTTACTTACATTCGCCGCCACCCCCCCCCCCCCCCCCCCCCCCCCCCCAAACAACTTTTACTCGCAACACATACCATTGATTAGAAAAGAAACAGGTTAAATATAATACTGAGGAAGGCATACAAACACACATAGATAACACTGATGAACACACACACACACACACACACACACACACACACACAACACACACAGATAACACTGATGAACACACACACACACACACTCCAGCCTGATGGAGGAGTCGGGTGCAGCCAACATGACATTTAAACTGCAAATGAAATTAGGACAGTTTTACAAGGGCTAGTACATCTTCTTCTTTAAATGTTTCCAGTCTTATTTAAACTAAAATTGTATCTGCTTCATTTTCTGTGATTCCACATCCTCTGACTGAAATACATTCTGCTCTGAATTTACTCCTTTTCAGGTTAACTGGCTGTTATCTCTCTGAGAAGTCTTGTGAATATCTCACATCAGTTCTACAAACAGAAAATTTTTCCCTGAAACATCTGGACCTTAATAACAACAACCTGCAGGATTCAGGAGTGGAGCAGCTCTCTGCTGGACTGAAGAGTTCACACTGTAATCTGGAGACACTCAGGTGAGATTTCTGTGAGTTAATTCTTGAATGGAAATGTTAAGGTGTGAAAGCACTATCATCTCTTGAAGAATTTAATACTATAATAGAATCTTTATTCATCTTTATTGCATTAATTACTTTATCAAGTAATTTATCAACACCTAGTACTGCAGAAATATGACATCCTAAGGAGAAAGATGGTGGAATTGATCTGATTACAGAACCATCATTTATCACTGTTGGGGGCGGCGGCGGCGGCGGCGAACGTTTTAAACATCCGGGGCTTATGAAAACCGAACAGGCATTAAAACGACAGTCTTAAGCCTGATTTAAGCCTGGTTTATACTTGAGGCGTTGCGAGCGAAAATGACGTAATCGCTGTGGTTCTGCCCATGCGCGAGGGCCTCGCGCGCTGTCGATTCGCGAGGTCGTGCACCTCTCGAATTTTGTAACTTCTCATGCGCCGCGCCTCAGCGTAATGAACAAAGTCATGTTTGCAGGATTCACACACCTTTATAAGCACTTGTACGTCACTTTCAAGGTCCATTTCAATATTTCCCAGCACGTTAAACTTAAATAAGTTAAATATTTATACATATACTCGAAATGATTCGAAGTAATTAACTTTATCACATTATTTAATGGTTGTTTATTTTCAAAACGCCCAATCTTAACGTCTTCACGTTCTCTCATGTTTCGTTCTAGAATTACAAGAGGCTTGTATTTGGTAACGTAATACAAGATAACTGTTCAGTCAGACAGATATTTGTTGTGAAATGAAGTAGTTACAATTTCAAGCATTTTCAAGTACTTTAACCTAAATTTCAGCACTTTCAAACCTGGAACACAAAGCAACATTAAAATTGGTCAGGTAAATGTTCCTTCCCATGTTTTGAGGGGTGTTTCTTTATACCACCACATATCGTTTCGGAGAACACGGCACGCGGAAAGTATAAACACTTCCACCGTTTGCGCAGGGTCGCGCGAGGTGGGCGGAGTCACACGCTACGGTCACTCGCGAAAGTATAAACCAGGCTTTAGAAAGGTTCATTTCTTCCAATTGCTTGCGCCCCACCTGCAATACCCATGCGCCCCACTAGTGGGGCGCGCCCCCCACTTTGAGAAACGCTGGGTTATGTGGAAAATGTAATATTGTCAGTTACTCTCTCTATCACCACTAGAGGTCCTCCTCCTCAGAGTACTGAGATCACCATGGATACTACCTCACTTGCTCCTCATTGTATTAGTTGATGTCTTATTTAGATCTGCTTCACCCAGCCTTCATTGTAAAGTATTGCCACTCTTGTGGTTTGCATATCAAGTCGTGTCCTAATATCAGTGTTGTGCACTCAGGTGAGATTTCTGTGAATCTCGGAGTACTCCTCAGAGTACTGAGATCACCATGGATACTACCTCACTTGCTCCTCATTGTATTAGTTGATGTCTTATTTAGATATGCTTCACCCAGCATTCATTGTGAAGTATTGCCACTCTTGTGGTTTGTCATGTTCCAGTATCAGTGTTGTGCATGAACACATTCACATCCCTTTTACCACGTCCTGTTGTACCTCTGCTTGGTTTATATCTGCCTGCCTGGTTTTGACCTCGTTCTTATGGATTACTCTTTTGCCCTAATTAAACTTTTCTTACCAGAAAATGGGCCTCTCTTGCGTTTGAGTGAAAATTGTATCATACTATCTACACCAATAACATTAAATATCTCAATAATTCCTCATCTACATCATCACACTATTCTTGTGATTCCACATCCTCTTACTGAACTGCACTCTGTACTGTATTTACTCCTTTACAGATTAGCTGGGTGTTATCTCACTGTGAAGTCTTGTGAATATCTCACATCAAATCTACAAACAGAAAACTCCCTTAAACATCTGGACCTTAATAACAACAACCTGCAGGATTCAGGAGTGGAGCAGCTCTCTGATGGACTGAAGAGTTCACACTGTAAACTGGAGACACTCAGGTGAGATTTCTGTGAATAAATGTATGTTTTCTAGTCATACTCCATAAACAGTGAACAAACTGTAGACTGTGTTGCTGAGACCAATATGATCAATATTCTGTTGTGTTCCTAAGACAACCTTTATTCTGCTGTTACTATGGAGTCCGTTTTAACTTCCCAAATGCCACCAGGTGGTGTTTTCAAACAAATATACAGTGGGGAAAATAAGTATTTAGTCAGTCACCAATTGTGCAAGTTCTCCCACTTAAAAAGATGAGAGAGGCCTGTAATTGACATCATAGGTAGACCTCAACTACGAGAGGCAAAATGTGAAAAAAAAAATTGAGAAAATCATTTTGTCTGACTTTTAAAGAATTTATTTACAAATAATGGTGGAAAATAAGTATTTGGTCACCTACAAACAAGCAAGATTTCTGGCTGTCACAGTTGTCTGGTTGTACAGTGCCTGACAGTTCGATATGCGCAATGCGCACTGACGGTTAATGTTCTCTAACATTTAATTAAAAAATAAGTAAGTACATTTTAAAAAGCTGAATAAAGCCAACCTACCGTATTTATTCATTTATCTGAGTGTTTTAGGTTTTACTTTGAAGAGGAAAAAAGTCCTGAATGAGAACGGGATCCCGTTTAAGATGCTCTAAATAAAAAAATAAAAATAAACCAGATTCGACTATTAGTCGACTAAAGGGAAAAGCTGACGAATCAGATTCGACTATGAAAATCCTTAGTTGAATACACCCCTAGTTAACAGTATAAAAGACACCTGCCCACAACCTCAGTCACACTCCAAACTCCACTATGGTGAAGACGAAAGAGCTGTCGGAGGACACCAGAAACCGAATTGTAGACCTGCACCAGGCTGGGAAGACTGAATCCGCAATAGGCAAGCAGCTTGGTGTGAAGAAATCTACTGTGGGAGCAATAATCAGAAAATGGAAGACCTACAAGACCACTACTAATCTCCCTCGATCTGGGGCTCCACGCAAGATCTCAGCCCGTGGGGTCAAAATGATCACAAGAACGGTGAGGAAAAATCCCAGAACCACAAGGGGGCATCTAGTGAATGACCTGCAGAAAGCTGGGACCAACGTTACAAAGGCTACCATCAGCAACACACTACGACGCCAGGGACTCAGATCTTGCAGTGCCAGACGTGTCCCCCTGCTTAAGCCAGTCCATATCCAGGCACGTCTGAAGTTTGCTAGTGAGCATTTGGATGTTCCAGAAGAGTATTGGGAGAATGTCATATGGTCAGATGAAACCAAAGTAGAACTATTTGGTAAAAACACAACTCGTCGTGTTTGGAGGACAGTGAATGCTGAGTTGCATCCAAAGAACACCATACCAACTGTCAAGCATGGGGGTGGCAACATCATGCTTTGGGGCTGTTTCTCTGCAAAGGGACCAGGATGACTGGTCCGTGTACATGAAAGAATGAATGGGGCCATGTATTGTGAGATTTTGGGTGCAAACCTCCTTCCATCAGCAAGGGCAATGAAGATAAAACGTGGCTGGGTCTTTCAGCATGACAATGATCCCAAGCACACTGCCAGGGCAACAAAGGAGTGGATTCGTAAGAAACATTTCAAAGTCCTGGAGTGGCCTAGCCAGTCTCCTGAGCTCAACCCCATTGAAAACCTTTGGAGGGAGTTAAAAGTCCGTGTTGCCCGCCGACAGCCCCAAAACATCACTGCTCTAGAGGAGATCTGCATGGAGGAATGGGCCAACATACCAGCAACAGTGTGTGCCAACCTTGTGAAGACTTACAGAAAACCTCTGACCTCTGTCATTGCCAACAGAGGATATACAACAAAGTATTGAGATGAACTTTTGTTATTGACCAAATACTTATTTTCCACCATTATTTGCAAATAAATTCTTTAAAAGTCAGACAAAATGATTTTCTCAATTTTTTTTCACATTTTGTCTCATAGTTGAGGTCTACCTATGACGTCAATTACCGGCCTATCTCATCTTTTTAAGTGGGAGAACTTGCACAATTGGTGACTGACTAAATACTTATTTTCCCCACTGTATAACAACATATAAATAAATAGTAAATTTGCTACTGCATGTGTAAGAAACTCTATACATTAAACTGAGACACACAGATACCTTTATGATGATAAATTTACTGCCACCACTATTACAACAATATCACTACTGGGCGTCCACCACTGTCCAATGAGGAGGGCAGGGAGTACCCAGGTAGATTACCCAGAGTGCCTTGTGCCTCCCCGTAGTTCGTGATGTACGTAATTACATGTTTAATGTGTAGATTCCCCTTTTGTGCTATACATTTGATGTTTTATTTAGTCTGTCCCTTTTTGTTATTCTTTGTAGCATTAGTTACCATGGTGATGATGAGTTTTGCTCATGTCCTCCTACTCCTGTGTGGTAGTGTAATAGAGCCCAGTTCAGTCTGTCTGTTTACTGTGTGTGCCATGTTAAAGATTGAACTGTTTCAAATAAATAGCTGTTACTGGAGCATAAAATATTATTGAATGAATATTTTCATCATCTGCAGCATCACTCTTTCTGTGTGATTTCAAATCTTCTGTTTTAACTGAACTATTTTATTTACTCCTCCTTTGCAGACTAGCTGGCTGTCATCTCACTGTGGAGTCTTGCAAATCTCTCACATCTTCTCTACAAACAGAAATATCCTCCCTGAAACATCTGGACCTTAATAACAACAATCTGCAGGATTCAGGAGTGGAGCAGCTCTCTGATGGACTGAAGAGTTCACACTGTAAACTGGAGACACTCAGGTGAACGTTCAGTGAATTAATTCTTGAATGTAAATGTTAATCTGTGAAGGCACTGTAGGGTAATTTTATAAAGGTCAGGATGTCTGCTTCTTTACATATTTACAGGCATTAATAATTTTAGTGATCTTGACTGATTTAAGAAATGGCTGCATCTCCCTAGATATCCAAAATGTAAGTGTAGGATACATTCATCTGTGTGTAGGATACATTCATGTGTGTGTGTGTGTGTGTTTGAGAGATAGAGAGAGAGAGAGCATTCCTGCCACCACTATTATAATAAGTAACAGAAATCAACAAATATGCCATCTCTCTCTCCATGGAGAGCATACGCTCAGATAATAAACAAACCCAACACTAGCTTCTCCCCAAACTTGTCTTCATAACACAGTGTGATGTCCTGCTGTCTGACTAGACAAAACCAATAGAAAACACCCCAAAACAGAAAATCACCCTCACCCCCATCTGGCAGGAGTGGATACATTAACCTTTATATGTCACAAAACACTGCACTACACCACACTGGCACAAATGACCTGGGGGAGTTCTACTAGGACAGAGTCTGTGTCAGAATCTGTGTTCTGTTTGTAGTTTCACTGTATCTGTAGTTTGGTAGCAGCAGAGTTTGTTTGGGTGTGTTGGGACACTAGTGTATGACACCAGAATGATCAGAAACACCATAACAGTGTAACATGCAGTCATAACGTCACAATGTTCCTAGTATTTACATAGTATTTCCCAGTGTAACACAGTGAAGATAATTTTCTTTTTTTTATGATCATCTAAAACCGAGAGCACAACACCATTACAACAATGTTGTCTAGTCTAGGCAAGTCTGACCACAACCTAGTCTACCTACAGCCAGCCTACCTTAGCCCACACTGTGAGGACATAGAGGGGATGACGTACTGTGTGACGGATTATCTCAACTATGGATGTCCCAATCCAGCTTTTTGAACTTCCGATCCGATACCGATATTTATTTGCACTTCTGATCCGATACCGATATCGGCTGATACCGATACCGGCCTATCCGAGCACGTATTAAAGTTTAAAGTTATTTAGCCAACTTACTTTGTTGTCAAACTCATGTTGAAAAGCATTTTACTCTTGATAACAAGTAGCCAGCTGAATTAGGTGTGTTTGAATAATACACAATGGTTGGTAAGGAGAAAGTGACCTGTTTATTTAGCAATTAATAAACTCAAAATAGACAAAATATTAAATAACACACAGAAATAGCATCATTAAACAAAGGATTAAAAAGCCACAAGTGCAAATAATATTGTAAATTATATTAAAAAAGCAAAACTGTCACGTAGGGCTACGTTCCCTCTCCTAGCTGTCACTCTGGGTTCCCTCATGTCTGTGTTTCTTGCCTGTTCATCCCGCCCTGCTCGTTTGTCTCTATGATTTCCTATTGTCTGCCACGCCCCTGTCGTCATTGTTATCACCCGGTGCTTGTCTAGTTCTGTGTAAATTAGTCCCTGTATCTCCCAGGTCTAGTCATCGGTTGTTTTGTGCTTCATGTATTCTCTGTTCACGTTTGCTGGCTCTTGTGTGTAAATTTGCGTTTCCCCGTTTGTTTCAGCCTGTTCTGTTTTCCCTGCCTGGTTTCTGTGAGTACTCCTTGTGTTACAGTGTCGTTGCTTGTTCAATGTTCGGACTCCCTCGATGATTTGACCCGTGCTATCCTCTTCTATTAATTTCCCTTAATAAATCTCGCTCTCCTCAGCGTTTGTGTCCGCCTCCCTGCCTCGCGCAGAACGTTACAAAAACACACAACCTGAGTGGAAAATAGTCTATTAACATTAACATCCATCAGTGCTCTTGAACAAGTGTAAACCAAAGCTTAAAAAAATCCGTGCACATATCGTAAACTAATTAAAAGCAAAATGCCTTCTACTCCACACTTTGCTGCTCCATCCCCATCTATACACTCCCTTCAATTCAAACGTTTCTGCCAGTGTTAGTTGTGTAGGACCTTTCTTTTTGTCTTCGGTTTTCTTTAGAAACTCGTCATGTTGTTTATGGTAGTATTTCGCAAAATGCTTGATTAGATTGGTTGTATTAAAAGTTCTTACAGCTTTACCACCACGCTTGACTTTACTGTGGCATATGTTGCACTCTACCTCTTTGTCTTTGTCATCCTTTAAGGTAAAAGAATCCTACAAAACTAACATTTTTACCGATAACTTCAAATTTACACGGCGGTCCTAATGGTTAGGAGATGCCGCGGAGCTAAATTGGGGAGATACTATGCTCGTGTGCTGAAGGTGTGCTGGAAAATGCGGACCGGATTTTACTCTCACTGGCAAAACCACAGCAAAAACTGGAATGGATTATCTAAATGGGTGCGCCGGATCGGACTTAAAAAAAACTGGATAGGGAGTCTGGATCGGCATTTTCTCGTGCCTGCCGATCCGATACCAATACGCATTTTTTGCTAATATCGGCGGCCGATCCGATCCAAATATCGGATCGGGACAACCCTAATCTCAACTTCTATGTAGACGTGGTTTCACCCATGAAGACTGTATGATGTTACCCTAACATTAAGCCATGGGTAACGCAGGAGGTCAAAGCTGTCCTCAACAGGAAGAAGGACACATTCTGGAGCAGGGACAGGGGGGTGATGAAAGCAGCACAGCAGGAGGTGGAACGCTGTGTGAAGGAAGCTAAGGACAGCTACAGGAGAAAGGTGGAGCAAACGACTGAGGAGAATATGAGGGAGGTCTGGAAAGGTGTTAAGAGCATTACTGGCCACAACACAAAGACCAGAGTCATAGGAGGGACTGTTGAGAAGGCTAACGAAATGAATAACTTCTTCAACCGGTTCAATCAGTCAAACTGGAAGACTTCATGTTTAGTTCCAGTGCCCAAAAAGAACCAGCCCAGTGAGCTGAATGACTTCCGACCAGTGGCACTCACATCACACCTGATTAGGGTTGCAACGAGATGAGATTTTCACGGTATGATAACCATCTCAGAAAATACCGCGGTATCACGGTTATCACGGTATCACAGTTAGTTTGTATATTATTAAAAGATACACTGACCCTTAAAGAAATTACAACAAGATTTTTTTTGTTCAATTAACTATTTATTGTAGAAACCTGGAACTATTGTATACAAAATATCTCCTTTAAAAAAATAAGCTGTACACATGTATAAATACTGCAAAATTAGAGAAACCTAAATCATGGATTTCAGTACAATTATTTAAGTTTAAATTATTTAATATCTGATAAACTCAGCCGGGGTCACTGTCTGATCAACAACTGTTGTAAACGTCCGTTGTACTGCCAAGTTAGAATATAACCAGATACTGCAGAAAGAGAGGATTTATTTCTGACATGATCCTCACAATAGAGATTTCTATTTTAAGGCTTTCACACCGAGTCTGGTTTTAACATATGAAAAACAGGCACGTTAGAATTTGAAAATGAACGCATGGAAATTAATGGCATCTTTCACATTGAGTGAAAGCAAGGACCTTAAAAAGCTAGGTTTATACTTTCACTAGTGACCGTAGCGCGCGACTCCGCACAGTTCTCTCATATTACGTTAACAAATACGAGCCTCTTGTAATTCCAGGACGAAACATGAGAGAACGTGAAGACGTTAAGATTAAATAATGTGATGAAAAAGCGAGTATATGTATAAATATTTAACTTAATTAAGTTTAAGGTGCTGGGAAATATTGAAATGGACCTTTAAAGTGTTTGGACATACAAGTGCTTTAATTCCACAAATGGACATACAAGTGCTTTAATTCCATCTTATAAAGGTGTATGAACCCAGCAAACATGACTTTGTTCATTGCGCTGAGGTGTGGCGCGCGCAAAGTTACAAAATTCGAGAGGTGCACGACCTCGCGAATTGACAGCGCGCGAGACCCTCGCGCACAGGCGAAGCCACTGCAATTACATCATTTTCGCCGCTGATTTTAGTTAAGCTTTTTTTTTTTTGTGACAGCTGTGTGCTGAGTAGCTAAACCGGAGCGGAGTTGCGCATGCGCGGGTCAGTTTCTCCGCTGGCTTGCCTTTTACCGGTAATAAGCAAACGTACACGGTATGATAACCGTGCATTTTAATACTGTGGTATACCGTGAAACCGGTTACCGCTACCATGTGTGGTGTCTGATCCTTCATCCTCCCATCACACCATGTGTGGTGTCTGAACCTTCATCCTCCCCATCACACCATGTGTGGTGCCTGAACCTTCATCCTCCCATCACACCATGTGTGGTGTCTGAACCTTCATCCTCCCCATCACACCATGTGTGGTGTCTGAACCTTCATCCTCCCCATCACACCATGTGTGGTGTCTGAACCTTCATCCTCCCATTACACCATGTGTGGTGTCTGAACCTTCATCCTCCCATCACACCATGTGTGGTGTCTGAACCTTCATCCTCCCATCACACCATGTGTGGTGTCTGAACCTTCATCCTCCCCATCACACCATGTGTGGTGTCTTCATCCTCCCATCACACCATGTGTGGTGTCTTCATCCTCCCATCACACCATGTGTGGTGTCTGAACCTTCATCCTCCCATCACACCATGTGTGGTGTCTGAGCCTTCATCCTCTCATCTCACCATGTGTGGTGTCTGAGCCTTCATCCTCCCATCACACCATGTGTGGTGTCTTCATCCTCCCATCACACCATGTGTGGTGTCTGAACCTTCATCCTCCCCATCACACCATGTGTGGTGTCTGAACCTTCATCCTCCCATCACACCATGTGTGGTGTCTGAACCTTCATCCTCCCCATCACACCATGTGTGGTGTCTTCATCCTCCCATCACACCATGTGTGGTGTCTGAACCTTCATCCTCCCATCACACCATGTGTGGTGTCTGATCCTTCATCCATCCTTTATCATGTGGTGTGAAAATAATCAATAGGCCTATTTAAAAAAAAAGAAATGAATAGTCACAATAACTTGAATGATAAATAATATTTTTTATTTTGAGTATTTGATTGATTATTTAAGTAAATTTTAGACATTACAACCGTCCCTGGCATGTGTTACAACCGTCCTTGTACCTGGGGACGGTTGTAAAATTGGAGTGACTGTATTTAAATCAATTTTGCAACCTGTATATATTTCATAAACCCACTTGTATACATTGTTTCAGTAGCTGACACATTGAAGTTCATAATACAGCAAATTGTCTTTTCCAGTGTAAATGGTTTGTGATTTATTGGAAAAAAGTGTTACAAAAAGTGTTACAACTGTTCCTAGTCTCCCCTACTACACCGAGCCCACTCACACCTGGATAAGTGAAAAGGCACTGTGAGGATCCTCTTCTTGGATTTCTCGAGTGCCTTCAACACCATCCAGCCCCTTATGCTCCAGGATAAACTGAACAGGATGCGAGTGGACCCCTGCCTGATCACATGGATCTACAGCTACCTTACTGACAGGCCACAGTACGTCAGGCTGAAGGACATCACGTCTGACACTGTGACCAGCAGTATTGGAGCTCCACAGGGCACGGTGCCCTCTTCTTTTCACCCTGTACACGGCGGACTTCTGCTACAACTCGGAGTTGTGTCATATTCAGAGGTTTGCTGATGACACAGCTATAGTGGGGTGTATCAGGGATGACCAAGAGGTGGAGTACAGGAGCCTGGTGAGGGACTTCACTGTCTGGTGCTACAGCAGTCACCTGCAGCTCAACTCCTCAAAGACCAAGGAACTGGTCATTGACTTTGGGAAGTCCAGACCAAAGTCACAACCAGTTCTAATAGAGGGTGTTGAGGTGGAGACTGTGGACTCATACAAGTACCTCGGGCTGTGGCTGGACAACAAGCTGGACTGGTCCTGCAACAACGACCACCTGTACAGGAAGGGACAGAGCAGGCTGAACTACCTGAGGAGGCTGTGATCGTTTGGCATCTGTAGGAAACTCCTGTGGATGTTTTATCAGTCTGTGGTTGCCAGTGTCCTGTTCTACACTGTGGTGTGCTGGGGGAGCAGCATATCCAAGAAGGACACACACAGGCTGAACAAACTCATCAGACGGGCTGACTCGGTGGTCGGCATGAAGCTGGACACTCTGGTGACTGTGGCAGAGAAGAGGACCCTGGACAAACTGCTGGGCATCATGGACGATGCCAGTCATCCTCTGAACACTGTCATCAGTAACCAGAGGAGTGTGTTCAGTGACCGACTGCTCCTTCCCAAGTGCAGGACCAACAGGTTTAAAAACTCCTTTGTCCTTCATCCCATTGGTCTGTACAAGGAGGAGGGGCCACAGGATATATGCCACAGGACACACAGTCATATATAGTTCTGGGGATGATGAACCTCTTTAATAGCTGAGACTTCTAAGATAGTGTGATGGGGGAAGAGTCGGTATTACTTAATTAATTATTATGATTAACGGTACTAGTTAACGGTACTAGTTAGTAGTTTTATTGACGACGTTGGTCGAGGGACGATGAGCTCACTGATAGCGCCCTGATATCACGAGAGATAACGACATCCCGCCTCGCGAGTGTTGGTTCACCGCTCGGTAGCGGCACAGATCTACCGGGGATGTGGGATGATTCCCTGAATGAACCAGCATTCACCACCCACGGCAGGACGAGGAGAGACAACAAGTTCAGTTGTGTCAGATATTTAACTGGTTCAGATTAATGAGTGTAAGGACAGAGGACTCCACCAGACCCGCAGCGTTTGATTAGATTATTAGAGGAGGTGGAGGTGAGGTGATCATTCTGATCATTAGTGTGGAATAAGGGGTAAAAATGGGTTATGACATACAAATAATATATCAGTTGATTAATCTGATTAATGTTAGTGTGGTTTATAATGTAGGTTTGTGTTTAGAGTACGTTGTGTTGGTCTCCACTCACTGAGTGTCACATATCAGGAGTTTATATCATCATAGTAGTGAGAGGAAAGTAATAGTGGGTGAGTTAATCTAAATTGAGAGCCACCATTTTAACTGAGGAGACCCAAACCCATGACTCCAGTAAACTGCACCACACCCCCTATAGAGGGGCTACACCTACTTGATTTATTCAGGGTTTGTAGCATTCAAAATGAACCTTCAACGTTACTCTGAAATATTCCTCAATCACCATTTTTACAATATACTATTAATTTAAATTATTTTACATTTACACATACCACAAGTGATCACACTTTGTAGTAGTGAAGCAGTCAAAGTTATTAGCAGAGGTTTAAAGATGCTCTGGTTTATCTCACCCCCTTGAGAACTGGGTTTATTACCTCCACAGAGACACTGCTGCAACCATATGGGTTAATGACAAACACTGACACCTGGTGGTCATTTTGTGTATAGTCATTTTTAGTATGCAGTTGTATTCTCCAAACACTAAGTGTGATAAAAATAGCATTATGATAATTAATAAAAACTAATGTCTATATTGTAATATCTGTTGTGTCTGCTGTAGAGTGTATAGTAATATCTTTTGTATCTACTTGCAGTCTGGCTCTCTGTAATCTTGGGGAAAAGACTTGTGAAAATCTGGCATCAGTTTTGCAAATGGAGAACTCCCTCCTGAGGGAACTGGACTTTAGTAACAACGACCTGAACAATTCAGGAGTGGAGAAGCTCTCTGCTGGACTGAAGAGTTCACACTGTAAACTGGAGACACTCAGGTGAGATTTGTTATATTCAACAGAGATTCTTCTTGGTTGGTCCCGTAGCTCTGACCCCCATCACTATGAAATGTTTTGATAGTTCAGTCATGCAGCATATTAGACCCTCCTGCGTCCTACTTTGATACCCTTCAATAATCATATAATGTAAATAGATCTGGTGAGGACGCTGTATCCAGTGCACTACACGTGACTCTCACACATCTAGAGAACAAAGACACGCCAGGACGTTTATCTACATCAGCTCCACTTTCAATACCATCATTACACAACAGCTCACAGAGAAGCTTGTCACTCTGGGCCTCCACACACCACTCTGCAGCTGTGTACTGTACCTTCTTACACACACACCACAGTCAGTGAGAACAGAGAACAGAACATCCAGCAGCATCACACTGAGCAGCGTCTCCCCCAGGACTGTGTGCTCACACCTCTCCTGTTCACATTACTCACACATGACTGTGTGTTCACACCTCTCCTGTTCACATTACTCACACATGACTGTGTGCTCACACCTCTCCTGTTCACATTACTCACACATGACTGTGTGTTCACACCTCTCCTGTTCACATTACTCACACATGACTGTGTGCTCACACCTCTCCTGTTCACATTACTCACACATGACTGTGTGTTCACACCTCTCCTGTTCACATTACTCACACATGACTGTGTGTTCACACCTCTCCTCTTCACATTACTCACACATGACTGTGTGCTCACACCTCTCCTGTTCACATTACTCACACATGACTGTGTGTTCACACCTCTCCTGTTCACATTACTCACACATGACTGTGTGTTCACACCTCTCCTGTTCACATTACTCACACATGACTTGTGTGCTCACACCTCTCCTCTTCACATTACTCACACATGACTGTGTGCTCACAACTCTCCTGTTCACATTACTCACACATGACTGTGTGTTCACACCTCTCCTGTTCACATTACTCACAAATGACTGTGTGTTCACACCTCTCCTCTTCACATTACTCACACATGACTGTGTGCTCACACCTCTCCTGTTCACATTACTCACACATGACTGTGTGCTCACACCTCTCCTGTTCACATTACTCACACATGACTGTGTGCTCACACCTCTCCTGTTCACATTACTCACACATGACTGTGTGCTCACACCTCTCCTGTTCACATTACTCACACATGACTGTGTGCTCACACCTCTCCTGTTCACATTACTCACACATGACTGTGTGCTCACACCTCTCTTGTTCACATTACTCACACATGACTGTGTTCACACCTCTCCTGTTCACATTACTCACACATGACTGTGTGTTCACACCTCTCCTGTTCACAATACTCACACATGACTGTGTGCTCACACCTCTCCTGTTCACATTACTCACACATGACTGTGTGCTCACACCTCTCCTGTTCACATTACTCACACATGACTGTGTGTTCACACCTCTCCTGTTCACATTACTCACACATGACTGTGTGCTCACACCTCTCCTCTTCACATTACTCACAAATGACTGTGTGTTCACACCTCTCCTGTTCACATTACTCACAAATGACTGTGTGTTCACACCTCTCCTCTTCACATTACTCACACATGACTTGTGTGCTCACACCTCTCCTCTTCACTTTACTCACACATGACTGTGTGTTCACACCTCTCCTGTTCACATTACTCACAAATGACTGTGTGTTCACACCTCTCCTGTTCACATTACTCACACATGACTGTGTACTCACACCTCTCCTGTTCACATTACTCACACATGACTGTGTGTTCACACCTCTCCTGTTCACATTACTCACACATGACTGTGTGTTCACACCTCTCCTGTTCACATTACTCACACATGACTGTGTGTTCACACCTCTCCTGTTCACATTACTCACACATGACTGTGTGCTCACACCTCTCCTGTTCACATTACTCACACATGACTGCACTGACATGTTCAGCCCAATCACATCACAACATTCACAGATGACACTACAGTCAGTCTGATCACCAATAACGATGACACACTGTACAGACAGGATGTGGAGCAGCTAACCAGGGCCTCAGAGAGGATCATGGGAGCCCCACTCCCACCCTAGCAAATGTTTATAAAGATGGATGTGTCAGAAAGGCCTCCACCATCATGCTGGACCCTCTCACCCCTCCCACCACGTATTTGTGCTCCACCCTCTGGTAGGAGCTGCAGAGCATCTGGGCAACATCCTCCAGGTTGTACAACAGTTTCTGTCCTCAGACCATCAGGACAATGAACTCCCTCCAGAAACTGCCCCCATTCACCCCATCAGGACAATTAACTCCCTACACAAACTGCCCCCATTTACCCCATCAGGACAATGAACTCCCTTCACAAACTGCCTCCATTCACCCCATCAGGGCAATTAACTCCCTCCACCCACAAACTGCCTCCATTCACCCCATCAGGGACTGTAATGTGATGAGCTGAATGCACACACACTTTACAACTTTGATCTAAACTCTCCACTCAGGGATTTTACTCCTGCTCTTCTGATCAGCACTTTAATGACTCACCAGCATTTACATTTACATTTACATTTATGGCATTTGGCAGTAGGCTTGTCACGATACTAAGAATTACAACTTCGATACGATACTTAAAAAAAATATTGAAATTCGATACCATTTTCGATACCAAAGATACCGTTTTAAAGCCTTTTCATTTTTTTTTATAAACAAACAAATGAATGTTGCTTTGTGTTTGAAAATGCTTGAAATTGTAACTTCATTTCACAACAAATATCTGTCTGACTCAGGGTTGCCAACTTTTGACGTTAGCTTGGAGTGAGATTTTAACCTGGAGCCGGTGGCGAGTGTATTTTGTTGAGCGGGGGGGGGGGGGGGGGGGGACACGAAAGTTGTTGAGCGGGGGGGGTGTGGCGAACGTAAAATGGACACAGATTCAGTGTTATATCGCCGGTGGATGGCGCCAGAGCTAGCGAACTAGTAACGTATTGAATCATATATGTGGATCTGAGGTAAATAAACTGGATTTTTTTTTTCGGCGTGAGATATCGGAAGTGTGGGGTGAGAGCGTGTGAAAACGGTCAAATGTGTGTGTCTCACGCTCAATGCGTGAGAGTTGGCAACCCTGCTGACTGAACAGTTCTTTTGTGTTAACAAATACGAGCATCTTGTAATTCCAGGATGAAACATGAGAGAACGTGAAGACGTTACGATTGGGCGTTTTGAAAATAAACAACCATTAAATAATGTGATAAAAAAGCGAATAATTTCGAGTACATGTATAAATATTTAACTTATCCCAACAAACATGCGACGTCAGAAAGACGTTAAAATCAAGTCTGTATCACGTCGGTCAGTCCAGACCCATTTTTGCATGTCTGGTGGACGTTCAAAACTGGTTCAAAATTGACAGTGTGACTAGGACCTTAACATTTTAACTTAACACGAACGTCTATGACGAGTTTTCTATCTGAACGTCTGACTAGGACCTTTATTGGATGTCAGGACGTGCAAAAACTGCAACTGAACGGCAGTAATAGACGTTTAAAAAAGACATCGCTAAAACTTTCATTCTGGCTTTTCAGTGGACGTCTTTTGAACGTCTGACAAAGTGTCTTTGCTCGTGCTGGGAAATATTGAAATGGACCTTGAAAGTGACATACAAGTGTTTGAATTCCACAATGTGTATGAACCCTGCAAACATGACTTTGTTCATCGCACTGAAGCGCGGCGCACGCGAGGTCGTGCACCTCTCGAATTTTGTAACTTCGCGCGCGCCGCGCCTTAGCGCAATGAACAAAGTCATGTTTGCAGGGTTCAATTCAAGCGCTTGTACCAATATTTCCCAGCACGTTAAACTTAATTAAGTTAAATATTTATACCAGGCGTACTCAACTAAAACTGTCCGCGGTCCAATTTTGGCAGATACCTGTGACCTGAGGTCCGGTGCGACGGGGGTGGCGAACGTAAGTTGTTGAGCGGGGGGGGGTGCGCGAACGGTGGAGGCGTTTATACTTTCGCGAGCGTCACTGCAGTGTTCTCCGAAACGATAGGCGTTTTGTCCGAAACGATATGTGGTAGAAACACCCCTCAAAACAGGGGAATGAACATTTACCTGACCAATTTTAATGTTGCTATATGTTTCAGGTTTGAAAAGTGCTGGAATTTAGGTTAAAGTACTTTAAAATGCTTGAAATTGTAACTACTTGGTTTCACAACAAATATCTGTCTGACTGAATAGTTCTCTTGTATTAGGTTAACAAATACGAGCCTCTTGTAATTCCAGGACGAAACATGAGAGAACGTGAAGACGTGAAGATTGGGCGTTTTTTAAATAAACAACCATTAAATAATGTGATAAAAAGCGAATTATTTCGAGTATATGTATAAATATTTAACTTAATTATGTTTAACATGCTGGGAAATATTGAAATGGACCTTGAAAGTGACGTACAAGTGCTTGAATTCCACCTTATAAAGGTGTATGAACCCAGAAAACGTGACTTTGTTCATTGCGCTGAAGCGCGGCGCGAAGTTACAAAATTCGAGAGGTGCACTACCTCGCGAACCGACAGCGCGCGAGGCACTCGCGCACACGCGGAGCCACAGCGATTACGTCATTTTCGCCGCGCGGACCCTCGCGCCGCTCGCGAAGCGTCAACCAGGCTTGTAGCCCGGGGGGGGGGGGGGGGTGGCGAACGTAAGTTGTTGAGCGGGGGGTGGCAAACGTAACACTCGTGAGGGAGTGTTTTTTCAATAGCCCTGAAATAAATGTTCCGGTTTTGTTTTGGTCAATCATGAATGAGATTGGGTCCGGACAGGACTGCGTTCGGGTCCGGATCCGGACCGCGGTCCGCCAGTTGAGTACCCCTGATTTATACATATACTCGAAATGATTCGAAATATTGCGCTTTTAATCACATTATTTAATGGTTGTTTATTTTCAAAACGCCCAATCTTAACGTCTTCACGTTCTCTCATGTTTCATCCTGGCTCGTATTTGTTAATGTAATACATGAAAACTGTTCAGTCAGACAGATATTTGTTGTGAAACGAAGTAGTTACAATTTCAACATTTTCAAGTACTTTAGCCTAAATTGCAGCACTTTTCAAACCTGAAACACAAAGCAGCATTAAAATTCGTCAGGTAAGTGTTCATTCCCCTGTTTTGAGGGGTGTTTCTTTTATACTACCACATATAGTTTCGGACAACACTGCAAAGCGGAAAGTATAAAGCCTCCACCGGAGTCGAGCGCTATGGTCACTCAACCAGGCTTTAGCGCCCCTCGTTGAAATGTTCCAAAAGCACCGCTTGCAAACTGGCTTGTTCATGTCCTTCGGTTTTCTATCTGTATCTGCTTCGAATCCAACAGTACTGTGTTTGCTTTAGGTGCCATTTTAGCATTACAAACTGTCCTGTGCATTACGGCAGCTTGGGTGGGTCAAACGAAAGTGCATTTTATGTAAAAAGAATCGATACTTAAGGGAAACGAGTATTGTACCATTTCAGAATGTTCAGTATCGATACGTATCGATAAATCGATTTTTTTGACAACACTATTTGGCAGACGCCCTTATCCAGAGCGACTTACATTTTTATCTCATTTTTATACAAGTGAGCAATTGAGGGTTAAGAGCCTTGATCAGGGGCACCTCAGTCATGGCCTCAGGTCTGGGAATCGAACCCACGACCCTCCGGTCACAAGACCAGTTCCCTAACCATCAGGCCATGACTGCCTAATCCAGCACTTTCTTACACCCATGCTGCTCTTTCAAATGTCTCTGTTTCTAAATGTGTTTAATGTGTTCTGATTGAATAGAATAGAATAGAATAGAATAGAATAGAATAGAATAGAATAGAATAGAATAAAATATACTTTATTAATCTTGGAGGAAATTAGGGTCTCAGTACAATGTAACAGTGATGGATAAATACAAAGTAGAAAGATTAACACAGTATAAAATATAATATAGAGAATGTAATAGAAAGTATAATAGAAAAATAAATAAGTGTAACCATAACTGAGCAACCAGATGTAGAAACATATGAACTAGACACTGGATGAATGATTTTAGATACAGTATATACAGACTATGGATTAAGATTAAGATATTAAGTAGTCATTAAATATAAATGCTAGAGTGGTAAAGTGGTAGAGTACAATAATACAGCAGGTATATAATGTGACAGTAGTTATTGCACTTAGAGGTGGACTGTTGCTGCCATGTAGCCCTGCATGTACGTAGATGTACAAACACGACACAGTCTTATTAGACCACTGATATCACACAGTATAAGTCCAGTTTTAGGTTCTTCTGATGTAGGTTAATAGTGCACTAGAGTTCTGAAGGGTGAGAATAAACATAAGATCTCAAATAAACACAAGCAGCAGTGATGTGGAGAAGAATGAACAAAGCCGTCTACACGGAGGACGCCATCTTGGAGATGAGAGTGGAGGAACCTTCACTACAGTTCCCAGCATCTCTAGCTGTTCCATACAGACTGATCTGGAAACACATATCTATCCATCTCTCTCTCTCTCTCTCTCTCTCTCTCTCTCTCTCTCTCTCTCTCTTTCTCTCTCTCTCTCCCTCCTTTCTTCAGATTATCTGGGTGTCTGGTCACAGAGGAAGGTTGTTCTTCTCTGGCTTCAGCTCTGAGCTCAAACCCCTCACACCTGAAAGAACTGGATCTGACCTACAACCACCCAGGAGAGTCAGGAGTGAAGCTGCTCTCTGCTAGACTGGAGGATCCACACTGCAGGCTGGACACACTCAGGTATGGAACGTTATAGTGTGTGTGTGTGTGTGTGTGTGTGTGTGTGTGTGTCCTAGAGTTCATGAGTAACTAAACTACTGAAGGCTTTAATCATCTGTTACTTATGTATTTCTGACTGGTCTCTCTATTAATAATTCCTCCTGTTTGTAGACTCTGCTGTGCAGTGATATGTTTGTAGTATCTTTGTTGTCTAGTGTTGGTTTTAAGGTGAGTTGGGGAGTCAGTGTTATGGTGAGTGTGACAGTGTTAGTGGGTTGAGCTGTGTATGCCAGAGGGCGGAGCTACAGTCCTCCTGCCTGACTGGTTGTTTCCTGCTCCCCATCATGATGGACAGGTGTGTGTCATCAGGGGGAGGAGTCTGGACTCTTTAAAACAGAGACAGCAGCTGTCTGGTCAGCAGATTGAAGACTTTGTGTTGTGGGAGATCCACCGTGTGATGGAGGAAATTTACAGTTGTGTCATTTCACCTGTGTGTGTGTGTGTGTGTGTGTTCAGTGCTACACTGTAATCACAGAACAAACACAGATTCAGTAGCACAACATTTACTGACCAAAATGGTTCAGATGTTTCTGTCTGAATATAAATAAATCTCCTAAAGTTGATGATGTAACTTGGGTGACTCAGAGGCTGGACGCAAATGTGAGCTTTTATGTATTTTATTATAAATGGCTCAAAATACATCTACAATTAAGAAAAACACAGATAAACTAAAGACAACAACAATGTAATACAACTATAGACACATCAATGAAAAAGAACATATTGAATATACAGCTAAATAGATAAACAAAAGGTACATGAAGCAAACATGCATACTTACAAATTATAAAGCAGCAATACAAACACAAAGCAAAGATCAAGACTAGTACTAGAGACTGAACAGAAACCAGGACAACTGAAAGACTGACCACAATATATACAAGACACGAGTGACAACAACTAGAAAGACGAGAGAATCATTAATGTAGAACCTGTGAACAAACAACAAGATCTACGTGTGATGACCAGTAAAGATTATACTGAAAACAAGGGCTACAAACACCTGAGGAACTGGGGAATGAAACCAGGTGCAGGTGAAAACACTAATGAGGAGGAGGGTAACAGGGATGGGGCGTGAAGACAGACACAACAAGGAAATTCAAAATAAAAGCACACACAAAAGGAAAACCAGGAAGTAAAATCAAAACAGAAGACAAGAGGAGTTGTCATGTGACACGGCATGGAGTGGGTGATCATGACAGATGTTTAGTCTGACAGTACAGAGACGTTCCTGACAGTGTGAGTGTAAAATCTACTGAACACTCACCACTGTAAACTCGTATGAATTCAGTGTATCTTCGTCTTGTCTGCATTCAGGCAGAGATGGTTGTCATGACAACATGAGAGGTAGAGAGATGAAGGAAAAAGGGAAAGGAGGGAGATAAAGAGGGAAAGAACAAGAGGGGAAAGGAAAAGAGGTAGAGATGGAGAGAGCGGGAGAGAAAGACGAAAAGAGAGAGGGGGGAAAGGGAAAAAGGGATGAAGAGAAAGAATAGGAGAGATGGAAATAGAGGGAAAGAATGAAATATTTGGAATTGGAATGTGTAAACACTGTGTGTGTGTGTGTGTGTGTGTGTGTGTGTGTGTGTGTGTGTGTGTGTGTGTTTTAGGGTGGATCATACAAGAACGATGAGAATCAAACCAGGACTAAGAAAATGTGAGTTCACAATTTTAGTATAATGAACACACACACACACACACACACACACACACACACACTCACACAGTAGTTGTTGTGTGTTCTCTCCTCTAATGTCTGTTCTTATGTGCAGATGCGTGTGAGTTCACACTGGACCCAAACACAGCACACAAAGAACTCTCTCTGTCTGAGGGGAACAGGAAGGTGACGTGGGGGGAGCAGCAGTCGTATCCTGATCATCCAGACAGATTTGAGAACTATTGGCAGGTGTTGAGTAGAGAGAGTGTGTGTGGAGAGAGTGTGTGTGGAGAGAGTGTGTGTGGAGAGAGTGTGTGTGGACGCTGTTACTGGGAGGCTGAGTGGAGTGGAGCTGGTGCTGTTATAGCAGTGACATATAAAGGAATCAGCAGGAAAGGACACAGTGATGACTGTATGTTTGGATGGAATATAAAGTCCTGGCGTCTTTACTGCTCTAATGACAGATACACTGTCAGACACAATAAGAAGGAAACTGACATCTCTGCCCCCCCCAGCTCCAACAGAGTAGGAGTGTATGTGGACTGGCCCGCCGGCACTCTGTCCTTCTACAGCGTCTCCTCTCACACACACACACTCACACACTTACACACATTCAACTCCACATTCACTCAGCCCTTCTATGCAGGGTTCAATGTGTTTCCTGACTCCTCAGTGTGTGTGTGTGAACTAGAATAACCTCCTGTGACCTGCAGGAACACCTGAGTCTCCATGGTAACACACATGAGTGTAACACACTCCTCTACACACAGAACTGGACATGATGACTGATCCAGTGAACATCATAACACACACACACTCCCCCTCTCTCCTACACACACACACACACACACACACACACACTCCCCTCTCTCCTACACACACACACACACACACACACTCCCCCTCTCCCACACACACACACACACACACACTCCTCCCTCTCTCCTACACACACACACACACACTCCCCCCCACTCTCTCTCACACACACACACTCCCCGTCTCCCACACACACACACACACACACACACACACTCACACTCTCCCCCCTCTCTCCTACACACACACACACCACACACACACACACACACACCCTCTCTTCTGCACATACACACACACACACTCTCTCCCCCTCTCTCCTACACACACACACACACACACAGAAACACACACACACACACACACTCCCCCCTCTCTCCTACACACACCACACACACACTCCCCCTCTCTCCTACACACACACACACACACACACACCACACACACACACACTCCTCCCTCTCTCCTAAACACACACACACACACACACACACACACACACACACACACACACACACACACACACACACACTCCCTTCTCTCCCACACACACACACACACACTCTCCCCCTCTCTCCTACACACACACACACACACACACACACTCCCCTCTTTCCTACACACACACACACACACACACACACACACACACACACACACACACACACACTCCCCCTCTCCCAAACACACACACATACTCTCCCCCCCTACCCTACACACACACACACACACACACACACACACACCCCCTCTCCAACACACACGCGCACACACACACTTCCCCCTCTCTCCAACACACATGCGCACACACACACGCACACACACACACACTCTCTCCTCCTCTCCCCCACACACACACACACTCCCCCTCTCCTACACACACACACACACACACACATTCATTCCCCTCTCTCTTACGCACACACACACACACACACACACACTCCTCCCTCTCTCCTACACACACACACACACACACACTCCCCCCTTACTCTCTCTCACACACACACACTCCCCGTCTCCCACACACACACACACACACACACACACACACACACCCTCTCTTCTGCACATACACACACACACACACACACACACTCTCTCCCCCTCTCTCCTACACACACACACACACAGAAACACACACACACTCCCCCCTCTCTCCTACACACACCACACACACACTCCCCCTCTCTCCTACACACACACACACACACACACACACACACACACTCCCCTCTTTCCTACACACACACACACACACACACACACCCTCTCCAACACACACGCGCACACACACACTTCCCCCTCTCTCCAACACACATGCGCACACACACACACACACACACACACACACACACACTCTCTCTCCCCCTCTCCTACATACACACACACACACACACACACACACACACTCCCCCTCTCCCACACACACACACACATACTCTCCCCCCCCTACCCTACACACACACACACACACACACACACACACCCTCTCCAACACACACGCGCACACACACACTTCCCCCTCTCTCCAACACACACGCGCACACACACACACACACTCCCCCTCTCCTACACACACACACACACTCTCCCCCTCTCCCACACACACACACACACACACACACACACTCCCCCTCTCCTACACACACACACACACACACACACATTCCCCCCTCTCTCCTACATACACACACACTATCCCCCCTCTCTCCTAAACACACCACACAGACACACACTCCTCCCTCTCTTCAACACACACACACACACACACACAAGCACGCACAAGCACGCACACACACACACACACTTTTCTCTGAGTCTATGTACATGTATGTTCTCCGTTTTACACAAACATTTCTGTCACACACACACACACTCCCCCCTCTCTCCTACACACACACACACACACACACTCTCCCCCCTCTCTCCTACACACACACACACACTCTCCCCTCTCTCCTACACACACACACACACACACACACTCTCCCCCCTCTCTCCTACACACACACACACACACACTCTCCCCCCTCTCTCCTACACACACACACAAACACACATTCCCCCTCGCTCTCACACACACGCTCTCCCCCCTATCTCCAACACACACGCGCACACACACACACACTTCCCCCTCTCTCCTAAACACACACACACACTCCCCCCTCTCTCCTACACACACACACACACACACACACACTCTCCCCCTCTCTCCTACACACACACACACACACACACACACACTCTCCCCCCTCTCTCCTACACACACACACACACACACTCTCCCCTCTCTCCTACACACACACACACACACACACACACTCTCCCCCCTCTCTCCTACACACACACACACACACACACACACACACTCTCCCCCCTATCTCCAACACACACGCGCACACACACACTTCCCCCTCTCTCCTAAACACACACACACACTCCCCCCTCTCTCCTACACACACACACACACACACACACACTCTCCCCCTCTCTCCTACACATGCGCACACACACACACACACACAGTGGTGGACAGTAACTAAGTAAATGTAATTCGTTACTGTACTTAAGTAACATTTCCATGTATCTGTACTTTACTCAAGTACTTTTATTTGGTAAGACTTTATACTTTTACTTCACTACATTTCAAAGCGAAAATTTGTACTTTTCACTTCGTTACATTTACAGAAACATCTCGTTCCTTTTTCATTTTTAAATCAACGTTTAATAAAATACCGAAAGGTAAAAGTGTACCATGTCACAGACTATAACCAATCAGCGCTCAGTAAGAGATTAAGATTTGTACGCTAAATGGCTGAGTATCTGACATGGCTGCAACAGATGTCTTCCCCCAACACCCCTGGCCTTATTTAGCCGAAGTGTTTGTATTCCTCGAAAAGAAGAATTATTCGTATTCCTCCTCTGCATTCCGAAGAACACATCGCTGTCATCATTTATGAACTCGCTGTCAAACTTGAAAAAACACATCGAAGTAAGTTCGCCATTAGATTAGTAGGTTTATATACCCCGGTTAATTATATCACATTGAAGTACACTACATTTAACAGATGCTTTTATCCAAAGCAATGTGCTAGTACCCGAATTGCAATCTGTGGAGATGCTAAGCGCCAGTTTAACACAGGAGACTCCCACATCAAACGTTAAAGCCGGGGACACATACACGCGAATTTGGCCAAGCGAAGCGAACTTCGCAATTTATTCATATGAGGGAGGCGAAGGCAAGTAAATATGAGCGAAGCAATATTATTAAAATTATTATTAAAATTATTATTATCAGGGTTGGGGGGCGGGGCGGCGGCATGTGTGTAAAATGTTGGCGGGGGGTGGCGGCGAGTGTAAATTGTTGGACACAAATTAAGTATTATGTCGCGATCGATCGCCAGTGGTTGGCGCCACAGTGAACTAGTAACTCATTGAATCATAGATGTAGATCAGAGGTAAATAAACTGGATTTTTTTCAGTGTGAGAAATCGGATGTATGTGAAGTGTAGTGCGAGTGAAAACGGTCTCTGGTCAAGACAGTCAATGCGTGTGTCTCACGCTCATTGCGTGAGAGTTGGCAACTCTTGATTATTATTATATTAATTATTCGGCCAAGTTTAATATTATGAGTTCAGTAGCTTCTAGCTTCCCTGTCCCGCCATGTGGTGGACAACGTAGAACCTCAGAAAAAGTCCCCCAAGCTAGGACTGAAGTGGCCAGTTCGAAATTATTGTTCTGTTTGGTGGTGAATTATGTTTTTATATAAAACTGTTTGTCCACTTGTCTACCTTTCTAGTGTGAATTATTAATATGGATAAAGTTTGGAGATGAATGTTGTGAGGATAATATAGGCTAGTTTTGTGTATTTTGTGTTTGCTAGGCAAATGTAAGGCACTGTTTCCTGTTCACCTTTTAATCGAGTAGGCCTAGGGGTTTTGATGTGACGCTAAGAAAAAAAAGGTTTTTACTTTTACTTTTAATACTTAAGTATTTTTGAAGGCAGATACTTTTGTACTTCTACTCAAGTAAAAAATTGAGGTGAATACTTTTACTTTTAATACTTAAGTATTTTTGAAGGCAGATACTTTTGGACTTCTACTCAAGTAAAAAATTGAGGTGAATACTTTTACTTTTACTTGAGTAATATTCAATGCAAGGTAACTGTACTTTTACTCAAGTACATAATTGGTGTACTTCGTCCACCACTGCACACACACACACACACACACACACACACCACACACACACACTCCCCCCTCTCTCCTACACACACACACACACACACACACACACACACACACCACACACACACACTCCCCCCTCTCTCCTACACACACACACACACACACACACACACACCACACACACACACTCCCCCCTCTCTCCTACACACACACACACACCACACACACACACTCCCCCCTCTCTCCTACACACACACACACACACACACACACTCCCCCCTCTCCTACACATGCACACATGCACACACACACACACACACACACACGCACACACACTCTTCCCTCTCTCCTACACACACACACACACACACACTCCCCCCTCTCTCCTACACACACACACCACACACACACACACGCACACACACTCTCCCCCTCTCTCCCACACACACAGACACACACACACATGCACACAACGTCAGATCTCTGCTGTGTCCTCAGTCCTTGTTGTGTAAAACTGTATTAAGTGTAGCGACCACAATCATTTTATTTTTTAATCACGTCGCAGGATTTGTGTCAGTGCACAAACCTTCCTATGCGAGTGTCCCATGATTGGGGTGATCGTAGCTAACAGTCATGGCCTGGTGGTTAGGTAACTGGTCTTGTGACCGGTGGGTCGTGGGTTCGATTCCCAGACCTGAGGCCATGACTGAGGTGCACCTGAGCAATGCCCTTAACTCTCAATTGCTCACTTGTATAAAAAATGAGATTAAAATGTAAGTCGCTCTGGATAAGATTAACTCTGATTTGATCAACTCTGTCCGATAACTCCAACACTGAACATCATTTAAATCTAACAGTGTTAAAATTACTCTTTGGGAGTGAAAATCAACTCGGAAATGTTTAACTCTGAATATTTAACACTCCAGTTTTTGCAGTATAGGATAGGACGTAAACACCATTGGCTGCGGTAAAAAATGATTGACAGCTAACTCTGGCTGATAATTGGCTTAATAAAAATTGATTGACAACGAAAGTCTAGTATCTGATTGGCTGCAGTCGAAAATGATTGACACATGCTCCGCCCTTTACCCACGCCCACCAGGGCTCCGGCCAGCAGCATTACATATATGAACTTTTCTGCCGCGAGTATCCCATAATCCCTTGCGGGCTGCAGTGCAGACGTCAGATTAGTGGTGCCGACTTAGCAGAAATTTCACTATTTATTCTACACCGTTACACATACACACAGTACACACACACACACACACACACACTTTTTTTTCTCATACAGAGTTTTTTTCTGGCTGGCCCTTCTGTTTCACAAACAAACACTTTTCTCTGAGTGTTTGTGTATGTATGTATGTTTTCTGTTCTACACAAACATCTCCATCACACACACACAATCCCCACTCTCTCCTACACACACACACACTCCCCCTTTCTCCTAAACACACACATACACACACACACACTCTCTCTCCCTCTCCCTCTCCCCTCTCTCTCTCTCACATACACAAGTAGTTTTAAAGCATTTACAATATACTAATTGTTCTTTTACAACTCTCTCTCATCTGTATTTTGTGCTTTTTCCACTCTCTCCCTCTCTCTTTCTCTCTCTTTCTTACACACACACACACACACACACACACACCCATGCACAAACATGTCTGATTATATTTTGGTCTTTCATACAGTCTATAATACTTTAAAATTCTTTCGATTTCATTTACTTTTTTCTTAGTTTCTTTCACTTCTCTCTTTCCCCTAGAGTGTTAGGTTTGATAATTATGGTTGTGAGATGTATTGATCTTCTGTTTAAGACGGTGTGTCCTGATTACCATCAGCTGACACCCTCAGTCTCTTCTCTTAAGAGTGATGATGTATTTGTGTTTATCTGATCCTCTTTATAAACAATATATCGTTGGATTGTGTTGTGTGAACTCTGAAAGGTTTTTCATTCTGTGTGTCTAATTTGTAGTGATACACATGTAGACACTGTACACAGTAAAGATGTTTCATGTATGATCATCAGAATAACCCAGTGCAGTACTGAATATTATACAGTGTATTTTAGAGTATTAAATATGACCCCACACAGTGCAGTACTGAGTATTATACAGTGTATTAAATATGATCACAGAGGGTTTAAGGGGTCTTTCTGTCTTCAGTGAGGTTTAATCAAACAGGAACAGAACAGTTTAATAAATCTACATGAAGTGTGAGACTAACAGTTAATAACACAAACTGACACACTTGATGCTACTTAGACGTGTGATGATGCTGCAGACCAGTGGAACTTTCATTTTCAAACATCTGATTATTCAGTACAACATCTGGCTGTTGTGTGTACAATGGATTTTGAGGTTCTCTGCTTTTAATGACATTGGGATGGACCTCAAAAACACACATTTAAATTTTAAATGAAAGTCTAAAATTGTCAAACAAATACAAACATGTAAATTAAAACTGGATCAGTTAATACTTTAATTGTTTTTTACCTTTTACATTTGCAGCATTTGGGGGAGACTTCACTCTGTAGTCTTAACTGAGCTGTATATAAAGACTTTACTCTAGTCTTAACTGAGCTGTATATAAAGACTTCACTCTGTAGTCTTAACTGAGCTGTATATAAAGACTTTACTCTAGTCTTAACTGAGCTGTATATAAAGACTTTACTCTAGTCTTAACTGAGCTGTATATAAAGACTTCACTCTGTAGTCTTAACTGAGTTGTATATAAAGACTTCACAACTGAGCAATATATAATTTATATAAGTTTAAATGTCTAAGTGTCATTTAATCTCTTGATAATTTGGTGGTGATGTTCCAGCGCCCCCTACTGACGAGCCGCCACTGTCTGCTGAGATGCACAAGCACATGGCTCGTTTTCCTCTTCTCCACTGTTTCACTACAGCCCAACATACTGTATGTTCTAGAAGTGATAATCCTCAATTCATGAGGATCAGCTATGTGCCTCCCTCTAGTGGCCAAGAGTGGTCTAGCATGCAATCTAATACACTCTTAGAAGGGACGGGAAGGGCAAATTTTGGAAATTTTATCTCCTACAATTAAAAAATGTTCCAAATTTGTGTCCAAACCTCAAGAATTGCTGTACTGTTTTTGGGGGGATTATAGACAATCAGCATGACAGCAGACCTAACAGTGCTGAAAAACATTACAACATGTTCAAATGTAGAACATTCACTGGGAGAAATCTCTGCATTCTAGAGTACTGCAGTTAATAAGTGATAATTTATTATAACATAATTTGATAACAGTCATTCAACCATCTGGAAACTGCAATAATGTTCATTGGACAAATGAGTCTAAAATGTAGTTATTTGGACACCAGAACAGAAGATGTTTGACGTAAACCAAATACAGCATTCCAACAAAAGACCCTCATACCAACTAGGGCTGCACGATGAATCGTATTTTTATCGTTATCGCGATGTGAAGTTTCACGATAAACACATCGAAAGAGCCACGATAACTCCTTGAATAACAGCAAACTCAAATTGCATTATCCTCGTCCAGCAATAGAGGGAGCTATTCGCGCTGCAGACTATGATCACGTGACGTAAGTAGGCAAGAGGCAGAGTGAGGTGAACACGCTCATCAGACACGCGATTTGGTTTAAGCCTGGTTTACACTTGATGCAGCGCGAGGGTCCGCAAGGCGAAAATAACGTAATCACGGTGGCTTCGCCCGTGCGCGATGGTCTCGCGCGCTGTCGATTCACGAGGTCGTGCACCTCTCGAATTTTGTAAGTTCTCGCGCGCCGCGTCTCAGCGCAATGAGAACAGTCATGTTTACCGGGTTCATACACCTATACAAGGTGGAATTAAAGCACTTGTACGTCACTTTCAAGGTCCATTTCAATAATTCCCAGCTCGTTAAACTTAATTGAGTTAAATATTTATACATATACTGTACTCTAAATGATTCGAAATAATTCGCTTTTTTATCACATTATTTAATGGTTGTTTATTTTCAAAACGCCCAATCTTAACGTCTTCACGTTCTTTCATGTTTCGTCCTGGAATTCCAACAGGCTCGTATTTGTTAATGTAATTACAAGAGAACTGTTCAGTCAGACAGATATTTGTTGTGAAACGAAGTAGTTACAATTTCAAGTACTTTAGCCTAAATTCCAGCACTTTTCAAACCTGATACACAAAGCAACATTAAAATTGGTCAGGTAAATGTTCATTCCCCTGTATTTGAGGGGTGTTTTTTCTATACTACTAGGCCTACATATCGTTTCGGACAACACTGCAAAGAATGTGACACGGCAAGATTAAACGCTTCCGTCGTTCGCGGAGGTTTACGCGAGGTGTGCGGAGTCGCGCTACGGTCACTCGTGAAAGTATAAACCTAGATTGAATCTATTGTTGAATAAACCTGCAAAATATTTGGAATTATTCTGGATTCATTACACAGTAAAAAAAAAAAACTAATTAATGTGCTGCTGTTCAGAGAGACACTACATCTCTGTATTTTAATCTTAATTTATCGTGGTTCACATCGATATCGGGATATCCAACAATGTTATCGCACATCGTAATTTTAGTCCATATCGTGCACCCCTAATACCAACTGTGAAGCATGGAGGTGGAGGTGACACGATGTAGGTGGAGGTGTCATGATGGAGGTGGAGGTGTCATGGAGGTGGAGGTGTCATGATGGAGGTGACATGATGGAGGTGGAGGTGACATGATGGACGTGGAGGTGTCATGATGGAGGTGGAGGTGGCATGATGGAGGTGGGAGGTGTCATGATGGAGGTGGAGGTGTCATGGCGTGAGATGCTGGGTAATGATGTTCTGATCATGTGCACATGATGTGACACACCTGTGTGTCATGTAGGTGGAGGTGTCATGGTGGAGGTGTCATGGAGGTGGAGGTGTCATGATGTAGGTGGAGGTGTCATGATGTAGGTAGAGGTGTCATGATGGAGGTGGAGGTGTCATGATGGAGGTGGAGGTGTCACGATGGAGGTGAAGGTGTCATGATGTAGGTGGAGGTGTCATGATGTAGGTGGAGGTGTCACGATGTAGGTGGAGGTGCCATGATGTAAGTGGAGGTGCCATGATGGAGGTGGAGGTGCCATGATGTAAGTGGAGGTGCCATGATGTTGGTGGAGGTGCCATGATGTAGGTGGAGGTGTCATGGCGTGAGATGCTGGGTAAGGATGTTCTGATCATGTGCACATGATGTGACACACCTGTGTGTCATGTAGGTGGAGGTGTCATGATGGAGGTGGAGGTGTCATGATGGAGGTGGATGTGTCATGGAGGTGGAGGTGTCATGGTTTGGAGATGCTTTACTGTAGCAGGACATGGTCAACTTATCATAAACTCCACCATGAATTCTACCATATTTCCACATGGAAATATTGGGTATATTCTTAACCTTATGATTTGTTAACAATTTCATTCATTTTGAGCGAATTGTACTAGTACACTTCAACACTAGTCATCTCAAGTTGTACATGGGTCATTCCAGGATTTTGGTACATTTCAGGGGTGGTAACTTCTGAAAATTTGATCTTCAATTTGATCATTTTAAATCATATATTTATAATCTACAGGTTATAAACTATCAAAAAGTTGGATTCGTCAAGCTCAGATATGGAAGAAATTTTTTCTTTATTAGATTGGTGTGCAGTAAATTGGTATGAAGTAACAGGGTTGCAAATTTAGGCTAAGTTGTGGTCTACCCCAGGAACAGATGCTCACTGTAAAATTTAGCAATGTATACAAGATCAAGGACAAATATGGTTATATAAGTATATAAAGTAAATTTTGACTCTACTCAATAGGGGTGACCTGCAATAGTCGCTGATTCGACTATAGTCGACTATACCCCCTAGTCGACTATGAACGTCATAGTCGAATGTACCATTCTAACTGCGTGGAGGTGCCCAAGGATGCAGCTAAGCATTAGTTGTTACATGAAATGTCTTTGTTTTCGTTATATATAGCCTTTTGTCAAATAAAATCATCCTAATTTCTGTTAATAAATACTTAAAAATGGAGTTTTGCATCTTCCTTACTACACATTAATAAATCACACCCTGCAGTTGCACAATCCAAACTAGCGGAGCTGAACACGCAGAATACGCAGCATCTACCGAGATTATAATGGCTACTAAAAAACTTCAAAAGTATTTTGAAAAAGATAAAGATGAGTAAAGTGCAAGTTATGTCATCAACGTCTTTCATTTCGCACAACAACCAACATGGCATACCATTTAAAACGCGTAAGGCGAAAAAAAGTCGTTCAGTCGTTTGTCGTTTCGGTCGCGTCATCTCGTCTCGTCGCGGTGCGTCTCGGCAAGTAAGCCTATAAACATTTTTTGTTGTTTGCTTTTAAACACCGTTATTTGAACCTTTCCTTATATTTTTTTGCTGTTGTGTGTCAATTTTTTAATATTTTCAGGCAGGCATATTTTATTTAAAATATTTTTGACATTTTGCACAGTGCCTGTCTGACAGTTCGATATGCGCAATGCGCACTGACGGTTACTGTTCTCTAACGTTTCATAAAAAATAAGTAAATAAATAAAAGCTGAATAAAGCCAACCTACCGTATTTATTCATTTATCTGAGTGTTTTAGGTTTTTACTTTGAAGAGGAAAAAAGTCCTGAATGAGAACGGGATCCCGTTTAAGATGCTCTAAATAAAAAATAAATAAATAAACCCGATTCGCCTATTAGTCGACTAAAGGGGAAAGCTGACGAATCAGATTCGACTATGAAAATCCTTAGTTGAATACACCCCTACTACTCAATATTAGTCTTACAATATGAGGAACAGGGTTGCATTCACTGAGTGACACAACTTGGACAAACATATTTGGAAAAAAACCTTGAAAATTGTTAGAGCACTTACCATTTTTCTTGCCATGTGGGCAGGAAATGTCCTTGTGATGCAAATTCCTTTGTGCCAGTACACAAATATTTTTAACCCTTTCTCTGCCAGATAAAATTCCTTATGGTAACAGGGCTTAATAGTGTAAAAACTGTGACATGCAATACAATGTAGACCAAAGAAGTTGTTTTCATAAGTAAAGGAGATGCATATCAATAATATACAAGAGGAAGTAATTTATTTAGAGCTTATTTTAATTGTTAAATTTGGCAAAGGAGTTGGTCACCCAATGTGTGGGACAAGAGAAAATGGCCATTTTTTGAGGTGGTTCAAAGGTATTCGGTCTTTTGAATAATATCTAAGGCGCTTATTTTTCCAGCAAATTTTACAGTTTGTCTTATAACAAGTACAATGTTTTAAAAAAAATAGTCATTTAGATATTTTGGATATGTACATTTGAAATTTAAGTGGTGGGACAGGAAATGTACCAAAATCCTGGAATGACCCACATATAGGAAAATTATCATTCAGGGCTCAAACTGAAGTAGACAGTTGGGAGAACATATTGATTCATCTCCAGGCTTATATTTCCATAATTTTGTTTATTTTTGAGAGCCTCTATTACAGAAGAACATGGCCAAAAAAACTTGAACTTGAACTAGACCAGTATGTACAGGGGCGGACTGGCATACATTGCTACCGGGGATTTCCCCGGTGGACCGATGGGTTAGTGGGCCGCCGGCCCCCGGTGGTTTAACTCAGCCCTTAGAGGAGCCACTGCAGCACGTAGTCCGAAGTCAAGCTGCTGTTTAACGGTGTTATTTCCTCCCCCGCTCCAGTCAGACTAACCTGCTCAGCGCGGCCGCGGACTGATCCTGTAAACACATGAAAGAGTTGGACCGGGCCGAGGACTGAGCCTGTAAACACATGAACGAGTTGGACCACAGCCGCGGACTGGGCCAGCTGATGCGGGCTCACAGTATGCAGCGGAGATCAGAAAAAAACAACTTGTCCCAGAAAATCCGGGCCGTACTACGAAAACATACAGCAGTTTAAATTGTAGATAACATGTTATTTTAAATGTACTGCTGTCGCCTCTGCAACGTCTAAGGCACCATGTACAAATGACCTTAACACGGTTAACACGGACGCAAGTGGCGGTCTTAAAGGTTCCAGAGCACTGCGCACTGTTTTTTTTTTAAAGCTATTGAAAGTCTTAGATTACCACTAACCACCACAAATAGGTAAGAGGAAGAAATACACACATTAGACTTGTAGGTTGTTCTTTAGGTTCTCAAGTAAAACAACTTGTTTGGTGGTCTTACGATGGACTATTTAAAAGCCGTCATATACACCATGTGCCATGTATAGATTCATATACAGTACACACACACACACACACACACATATATATAATATATATATACATATATATATATATACACACACATACATACACATATATATATATATATATATATATATATATATATATATATATATATATATATATATATATATGTATTAGTGGTGGGACTTTAACGCGTTAATTTCGATTAATTAATTACAGGAAAATTAACGCACTAAAAAAATTAACGCATTTTAACGCACGATACACTTTTGCATCGTGGAATGTTTCTCAGTGCACGAGTTCCAGGCGTACAGATTATATGGACGCACGATAAGATGAGCATGATGCAGATGACTGAAGAGGCTACGCTGGTGGATGGGAAATTTAAATATAAGAAACTTCCAGATGGAAGTTCAAACAAAAATAGTGTTATTTACACTTTATGTAAGTGTAAGGAAGGAATTCGCTTATCACAGGAGCACTTCCACCCTTCGTTACCACCTCAACGCAAAACATGTTGCAGCTAAAGCTGGGCGTACACTGTACGATATTTTAAATCGTGTACTCAGCTCCAGCTCAAACTGTACGACTAACTCGTTGCGGAGAGTCGGCTCGTGGAGCTGCTTCAACAGTGCGATACTCTCACGAGGAGCGATTTGAATTTCAAACATGTTTGATGTTCTTGCGACGCTGCGATTTCTGATCGGGAGTTGGTTGTGAGGTGTAAATCGCTCCTCGTTTACCTGTGTAAACTATACGATGCACGACACGCGATTGAGCCGAAATGAGTGAAAAATCGGCTGAAAATGGGCCAAAAATCGCACAGTGTACGCCCAGCTTAACGCGCAGGTCAGTAATGATAACTTAGCTGCTAAATGTATTCCTAGTACGATAGGGTGACCTAAACGTCCGCATTTCACATCCTGTCCCGGTCGTCCCGGGTTTTTTTTAAAGTGAGGAAATGTCCTGGTTTTTAAAGTACCTTCATTGGACCATTAAGACTGAATTAAACTTTCGCAAGTGACCGTAGCGCGCGACTCCGCACGCGTTTATACATGACGCGTCATATTATTTGTGTTGTTCGCTCTCTGTGGTCGAAGATAAAGGCTTACAAGAAGCGCTGCACATTGCGTCAACTGATGCAAGTTATGAACTACCGTCCAGGGGTGAGTTTCCCAAAACGTTCTTAGCATCAAGTACTTAACCTCGTACGTAAGAACGAGGGAAAAAAAACAGGTTATTGTGAAAGGGAAGTAAAACAGGTTATTGTGAAGAGCGCCACAAATGTGGCTCTGACTGGGGATCACTGGACCTCTGTTAGCAACAAGAATGATCTTAGTGTGACAGCTCATATTATAGATGATGAATGGAAGATCCAGTCATTTGCTTTGAGCATGCAGAAGACCACTTCTAGGCACTATGGAGATGCCTGTGGCAGAGGCCTGGGACATTTAAGAAAAGTATACCATCTAAAATGGTATTAAAAAACATCTTCTGATTTACTTCAATTCTTCCAATATCCTGAGCAAAACTCCCAAAATTAAACACAATTTTTGGTCAGAATTTCCAATGTTCTGAACTGTTTTCTGCACTCATATATTGGTCTGTGTAGTAGACTGGTGGAAAAATAAACAAGATGTTGAAGTTTGATTATGTTCATTGATTCATTAATCATTCAAACTTAAATTAATATTTCTCATGTTAAATACTGAAATGCGATTAAAATGCGATTAATTTCGATTAATTAATTACAAAGCTTCCGATTAATTCGATGAATTTTTTTAATTGCGTCCCACCCCTAATATATATATATATATATATATATATATATATATATATATATATATATATATATATATAGTGGGCCAGTCTGTCAGAAACTCCCGGGCCACTATTTCTCCCCAGTCCGCCCCTGAGTATGTATATTCACATAGTTATTCAAATCTAGGCATAAATTATAAAATATAATCACTAGGGTCTTTTCTGACAACATAGAGAAAATGGAGTACTTACATGCAAGTATTGAAAAGTTATTCAGCTTTGTTCCAAGGTATGTCAAGCTCACCACACCCATGTCCAAATATGACACACCCAGTACACACCCTTAGCCAACTAAGCTAACATACTAATTCCTTACACGAAACTGAGGAGCTACGACAAACAACAACGTTGCACATATTACAGAAAGACCAGAAAATTACAACAAAGTAATTTCATGTTATTATGAACGTTATGTTATGATATTTATGTCCAATATAGTCCGACAGACTAAGCTAAGCTAACATAGCCAACTCCGATAGCATCCGACACGATACAGAGTACTCCAGCACTCAAAAGCTCCAATACTGTTTATAATCTCATGTTTAGTATTAGATTTTATATTTTGTACAAAATCGCTTATGAAAAATTATCCATTTTTACTAACGAGTCCGTTGAATCGCGTCGTAGCCGGTGTTCATTCCCACTTCCGGGTTGGCGTCGTATCCGAAAATTAGAAATAGATTCCACCAAAAGTAATCCTTTTATTTTCTGTGATGTTCAAAAGTATCCACAATCGAAATAAAAACGAACAAAATGATCCACGACAGCAGGGGGCTGATTGGTGAGCCCACCTCCCCCTCCCACCTCGCCGGTGAGAGGTGCTAAAAATTGTCAATCAAAGTCACTACCAATAAAAACCGCTCAAATCAAAGCAGAACCGCTGCAGATTTGTAATTAGAGGACAAATCAGCTTTCAAAACGCTTCGGTGACGCTTAGGGGGCAGATTTGTCGGAGTGTCTCATCCAGGAAGTGGATTACGCACAATTTTGCAGCAAAGTGAGCTAGCAAATTAAGGTACTTAACCACAAAGGATCTACTATGTTAAGGTCTTAAATTAAAGCCTTATTAGTAAACGATTTTTAGGTGACAAAACATTGTCATCTCACATGTTAAAAATGTTTTTCAAACAGATATGTATGGAGACCCCCTGAGCGGGGTGCGCTTTCATCACTAACTTCAAAGCCGGATATCTCGTGATCGGCTGCATGTAGACGGCTGATCCTCGGTAGGCATGTATATGGGATAGGAAATGTTGAATTTATCGCTTTTGTTTGGAGATCCATCAATGTTTAATAATGCGATTTATGAGCTGGGCCCGCCGGGGGACGCTTCTGCATAATAGGGATTTAAACCAACAGATTATTGCTATGAGTGCTTGTATTTGAACCAGTGATTCTAATGTAAACTGCATTGTCACTGTGACCTAGACCAGGGGTTCTCAACTGGTCTTAGCCCGGGACCCACTTTTTCTCATTGTCAATAAGTTGCGACCCAGTTTTATACATTACAAATGTTATAACAAATGAAAAGGGTAAACAATTGGTGTTACCAATTGATGGTTCTCATGCTGGGCTACATACTAAAAATTACTCAAGGAGTCAGTAGGTCCTAAAAGGAAAAATTCAGGTGCCAATAACTTTTTCTAGGTGACATAATATAAACTAATAAGCACTCACATCAGGTCAGCTGTTATTTAGGATCTCTGTCGTCCAACATGACTGATGTTTTCTCTTCCTTGTAACTGTGGTTAAGTTGGTTTCATGTTCGCGTATTTGGAATTAGACATGTTTTAAATGTACTACTATTACCATCTACAAATTACCTTAACATGGACAAAAGTGGTGGTCGTAAAGGCCCCGGAGCACTGCGCACTCTTTTTTTCTGCAAAGATTTAACACTAGAAGTCCCTGAAATTTCAACCACCCCCCTGAAGTCCCTAAAGAGGGTCCAAAGAACCATAGTCCAAACTGACACCTCTGGTGGCTCCAATTAACATCCATTCATTTGCAAAAGTGTCCACTGCCTGAGGAATCAGCAGGGGGGAGAAGAGCTGAACTTGCCTCCAGTGTTATGTAAATGAGGCGTGTGTCAGGTATGGGTGGTTGGTGCTGAAAGCTTGCACCTTCTTGGCTGCCATATGAGACTGTGCAAGATCTCTTGCAAGAAGTCTCCTCATCTACAGAACCATATGTTTGAGATTTGATTTGTGAAAGGTTGAAATAATGTGAAATTGACACAAACATAATATTTGAATTATAATGGCATATAAGTGGCATATTGATTAGTCAAAATGGCTCTGATATTTTTAACCTTATTTTAAGTAGTTTTGTCTTTTGAAAAACTGCTAATAGGTATAAATGTTTTTACATAAATGTATACAAAAAACCCTCAGCTACTTAAAATAGAATAATATTATTGAGCAATTTTAACTTATCAAGATCAAGATTTTGCAGTGTGTCTCTTCCAAATACAGCCATAACCAGCAAACAAAAATAGGAAATTTAGGAAATCTTACCAAAAGAGATTTCACTACTACAGATTTTCACTACTCTCTGAAAACTAACAATGTGTTGTGTGTGACGTTTGTGACCCTAGGCTTGAAAATTGCTTCATATGGGCTTTTCAAACTTTTTTTTGGCCCACCTCCAACCTTTCACCTTTGGAGGACAACTTTGTTTTCATGTAAGGATCAAAAGAAAACAATTCTGTATAATACCGTACAATAGTGATAAAAACAATTGGGGTTAGGTGAACCATACAGGACAGGAGAGAAAACAGGAGGAGAGAAAAGAAGGGGAGAGAAAGTAAAAAGGGAAAAGACAGAAGAGCAGAAAAAACAGCTCAAATGACCACTGCAATGATTCACCAACTGCTGCTACTAAATGAAGAGCAGAAAGTAAGACATACAGCACAAATGACTGATGTATGTGTGTGTGAGTGTGTGTGTTTATGTAAGTGCAACATAGGATAAATGTACATAATGTACTTATTAGCAAGGCCCCAGAGGCCAGAGGCAGGCAGAGAAAGACCAGGGAACCCCACCCGCCCACGGCCCCTCCAGGATCATGTCCAAAGCCTGCTGTGTACTGGAAACCTTTGCTATCCTTGCTTCTCAGTCAACAGAGTAAGTGAAATGTGTGGTGACATGGATTTTCATCCACATGTAGGTGGCTACAGTCATCTTTCTCTTTATTATAAAACTGACAGACATTATTTGAACTATAATTCCAAAACATATCAAGTCTAACTCCTTTGTACTAATTTTGGATTTTTTTCTCACTGCAAAAGGTGACATGATTATTGGTCAAAATAGCTAAAGTTCAGATTTCTCTGAAAGGGTCTTTTCTTCTCCGTCTGAGTCAATGGATCAACATAGCTCACACTATCACCCATCCCCCCGTCTACCTAGAAATGGCTGCATGACAAAGGATGGCCTCATGGGATGCAAAATACCTCAGCACTGGCATTGGCAGGCTCAGGTAGAAATGTAGTAATGTTAGTAATGTTTTTCTTCTAAAAAAGATAAGTGGGTTCAAAATAACAATTTTTGAAAAAAATGACCAAATTAATTGTGATGATCCACCTCAAAAAAGATCATGCAAAAGTCTGTAAGCTGGTCCTGAGTGTGTCTGCCCATCCCCCAGCTGCATTGTTGTGCAGGGGACATGCATAAGGTGAGAGAGGCAGTCAGAGGGCCTGGCTGAGAGCAGCAGCTACAGAGGACATGATGTAAGTTTAGAAATATATACAATAAAGTTGAAATGTTCTCAACAGAGCACTCACATACAATTATCCACTCAGTCTGCCACTCCCTCATTTGGGGAGAAACCTACACTATTGTGGCTATTCCCCACTTTAGACAATTTAGACAATTTTTAATCATGGAGGGGTCTGAAATTTTCGTCTTAGGTGCATGTCCTCACTGTATTGGAGTATTTTATTGTCTGAGTGAAAGAGAAACAAAATGGGGTCACTAAAGTGGGAATAGCCACAATACTGTAGCTTTCTCCCCAAATGAGGGACTGGCAGACTGGGTAGATAGTTGTATGTGAATGCTCTGATGAGACCACTCATGAACAATTGTGCAAATGTGAGATGTGTCGACTGCTACAGATACACGTGTGGCAAATGTACCAGGGAGATACCCTGGCAGTGCCAGGCATGTTCTGACAGACTGCTGAGTGACTGTTGAAGTGCTAGTCACACAAGAAGGACATGCCACTCACACTCACACACACACACACACACACACACACACAGCCCTGCACTGCAGCCTATTGTAAATATGTGTGGAATTGTTTTATTCCTTGTATTTTTTGTATAATTTTACGGCAATAATAAAAAGCATGGAACATAAAAAAGCATGGAAACATAACAGTTGTTCTTTTGTATGTTTCTCATGCTGAAATTTCAGTCCTCCTGACTTAGACACAAATGCTTCTGGTCATTGCTCACATGTACCTGGCTATAAAATTTCTAATTTTCTATTTAAAATATAAAAAAATAATTTATTGTTTGTGCTTTGTTGCTCAGATAAAACTAAACTAAATACAATATATAACCTTTATATTATAAAATACAATAAACTAAATAGAACTAACTAGAAACTAAATGGCCAAACTCAATGGAAAACAACAATTAGTTGTGAGCTGAAGCATGCCCCCTCCTGTGGTGCGCCAGTAATGGCCTTATTTACAGGACAAAAGTGCCTGCTTACAGCTGATAATAGGGTGTTAGCTAAAATCCTTCAGTTCTCTCGACCCTTCTCTGGGTTCCGATGGTAGAAGTGTTGAAAGACCCTTCTCTGGGACTTCTAGTGTTAAATAATTTTTAAACGATTCTTCATAAGATAAAAACAAGTTGTATAAACATTAAGTGCACATTTTGTCAAATGTTTAAATAGCTTTTAAAATGTCCATCATAAGAGCATAAAACAAGTTATAGTTAAGTGCATCCTAATCAACAACCTTGTTTTGTGGAATTATGATGGCCCATTTAAAAGCTATTGAAATATTTGACAAAAACTGACCACCACACATTGGTGCAAGGTATAAATACCCATCTTTTAGTTGTAGGTTGTTATTAAAGATTAACTTTATGTAATCCAACTTCTTTGGTGGTCTTAGATGGACCGTTTAAAAGCTATTGAAATTATTGCAAAAAACAGTGCGCAGTGCTCTGGGGCCTTTACGACCTCCACTTGCTTCCGTGTTAAGGTCATTTGTAGACGGTGCCTTAGACGTTGCAGCGGTGACAGGAGTATATTTAAATGAACATGTTTTAAAATACATATATTCCTGATATAAACAAAGTTGTAGATGTTTGTCTTGGGTGCCAGAAATAAGAATTTGCATATTTTGGTACTTTTAACTTAAAGGTATTGAAGAAAGAATTCCGAATATGCGAACGTGAAACGAACTTTACCAAGTTTCATAGTATGTATATGAGTGACTTTTGATCCCATTAAAATGAACTTAAAACTATGTACAGTTATAAAGGAGTGTGTCCTCTTATGGTCCGACAGAAATGTAGACTGTGTGAAAAAATCCAATATTTTTGTCTTCGCTATTTTCAACAAGCTAACGCTTAGTGCTAAAGTTTCAGCTCGGCTCCGCTGCTTTGTGAGTCACACTGGTGATTCCCGCTTTTGTTAATGGGCAGAGCGAACATGAGAGTGAGAACTACAGCATATCGGTTAACTTTTAAAATACAACCTCAAAAGAAAATTGTGGATATTTTTCCAATGACAAAAAATCTTCACCCATAAAATATAATGCTCTTGTATCACCTGTCGCCACTGACGAGTGAAATAATTTTATTACTCATATTTTAGTCGCAGTCTGGAGCTGTGGCATGTGCCTCTGTCTTTTTTCAAGATAAAAGACGAGTACAAAATCTGAAGAGTAGACTTTTTTTTTTTTTAACAAGCTGTCCGCGACCCACCAAGAACGTGTCCGCGACCCACTTTTGGGTCGCGACCCACCAGTTGAGAATCACCGACCTAGACAGTGCTTTCAGGTTAGACTGGAGAGAACTCGTGTTTGCATGTATTTTACATTGGAAATGCAGAGTCAAATTGGGGCAACGCCCCTTTTCCTTCAAAAAGCACAAAGGCCTTAACCCTTTAATTTGAGTATCAAATTTAATTTAATTTGAGTATTACAATGAGCTGTAAAGCGCTGGATTCTCATATGAAATCTGAAAAACACAAGCGATATGATGGCACTCGTAATAGTAATATGCATATTGAGTCATTCGCTGCTAACTGCAGTTTAACTGTAAGTGCCAAAAATGATTTGTCTACTGTGTAGGGCGACCAAACGTCCGTATTTCCCGGGACGTATTTCACGTCCTGTCCCGGGTTTTTTTTTAAGTGAGGAAATGTCCTGGTTTTTTAATTATCTTCATTGGACCATTACAATGTAAATGTACAGGCACTAGGGCACTGCATGTGCCGTAATCCCTGAGCCGCGTCAAGCTGCGTTTATACTGACGCGTCGCGACCGGCGTGAGGTTCCGCGTGCCGACAATGACGTAATCGCGGTGGCTCTGCCCCTTCGCAAGGTCGTACACCTCTCTAATTTTTTAACTTTGAGTTTTTTGTAACTGTCATAATTCAGCCTTCAGTGGGGCAGCCCTGTTCTTAATCACAACGTAGACAGCATGACTGTCAGTACGCAACATGCAACACGCCCCCCCAGTCCAGTATGGTGCTGAACGGTGCAGAACAAGTTGAAATTGAAACTTAAATATTTTAGTTGTTTATAGGCTTTAAGGCTGTAAAGGCTGTTTTGCTGAGTTCTCTTAACAGTGCACTTTTATATTTATTTGATAGTTTTTTTTAATTATTTTTTTGTTCCCTAAGGTGGACGGTATTATTTATTTCAGTTCAGTAAAATGTTTTGTATACTATTACCTAGTTTGTCACAGTAATAGTATTATTTTTTCTTGTGAGAGGTATTAAAAAGGTCTTAAAAGTCATTGAATTTGAGATTTTTAAATGTGCAGATACCCTGTGTAAAAACATTCAAATGTAAATGTGCCATATTTGTCAATTGTGATTGTCAAATTGTGATTTCAATTATTTAAATGCAACATTTCAAACATTCATTTAAATTTCAACTGTAGTAATGCAGTATACTGCATATGTATACCTAAATATAGTATACTGCATATCCCAGTGTTGAGCTTTAGTGGCTGTTTATTTATGCACAAGAAAAATGTTCCTTCTGATGCAGAGAGCATGAAGAAGATGTTTGAAATGTTGCAATTAAATAATTGAAATCACAATTTGACAATCATAGTTGACAAATATGGCACATTTACATTTAAATGTTTTCACATTAATCAACCTCTCACTAACCGAATCAACATGCATGTCTACATTGGACACACATTGACTTTATTGCACTGTAGTACTTGGGTCTGAAGCATTTTAATTTGGCCCATCAATTAATTTGGTAATTTCATTATATACTTATACATTTATTTTAATAAAAAAATATTTGCAGGGTGGGCGTGGACAGAAATCTTTAACATCTAGAAGAATTTTGATTGCAATGTTTGTTTTTCTTCCATATTATATACTGTCAGGAATAGCCGATGACATAATCGAATTCACCCGTTTCACCACCACGCCCACATTCCTTACGTACTTAAGCACCAGAACTATACTTCCTGGTTGCGAAGTATTGCCTCCATGTTGTCGCGTACCAAGCCTTTATTCCTGACTGTCTCTCTGTGCACCGAACTCTGCTTGTTCCCTAGACCACGTCTCCCGCCTGATCCCTGGTACCTTCTCGGACTCTGCCCTCGCCTCACGACCCCGGACCGTCCTGACCACCACTACTCCGCTGCAGCCCTGCACCAACATAACACCGCAGCTTTGTCTGCGCGGCTCGCTGTACAACACTGTGTCAATAAAAACAGATCAGTTCGGCATCAGGATCTCTCTCTGCATGCTCTATTCGTTACAGAATACTTCGCCATCATAATGGATCCTGCGGAAACTCAGGCTCGCCTGGCTCACCAAAAGGCAACCATCGCTGTTTTGACGGAGTGCGTTCAACAACTCACCGAGACTGCCTGCAACCAAGAAGCTGAACTCCGTACCCTCACCGAGTCCGTGCGTCAGAACGCCCAAAGTGCTAGCCCCGTGTCTCCTGCCCCCCTGACTGCTGCTATACTTCCTGCTAACATACCAGTGGCCGTACCTGAACGGTATGATGGCTCTCCCGAGCATTGCAGGAACTTCCTAATGCAATGCTCTATGTACTTCACCTACCACCCAGCTCTGTACCAGACCGATCGTCAAAAGGTGGACTTTATGCTGACTTTCCTGACCGGAGAGGCAGGGACCTGGGCTACCGCCCTTTGGAGCGATGAAGACATCTCCCTGACTTCAGAACGTCACTTCTCGGAATTGCTCCAATCTGTCTTCGACCACCCTGCTGCAGGACGTGATGTCGGCACCCAATTGTGCGAAATCAAACGGGAGGCGTAACGCGGCAGACTACGCCCGGGAATTCCGTACGCTGGCTGCTGGCAGTGGCTGGAGTGAGACTGCCCTGAAGACGGTGTTCCGCCGCGGTCTGCGCACAGATCTGCAGGTCGAGCTGGCCTGTAGAGACGAAGATCTGTCTCTGTCCGAATTCATACAAGCAGCGGTGAATGTGGATAAACTGCTCACTACTCACCGCCCCACAACAGCAGGTATGCGCTCATCCACTCCTTCCAGTCAGTCATCTTGCTTCCCCGGAGAAAGCGATCGTGTTTACCCCAAAACGATGCAGCTGAGCCGGTCTCCACTCACTCCCCGGGAAAGAACTCGTCGTATGCGCGAGGGACTTTGCCTTTACTGCGGCGAGGAGGGTCATTTTCGTGACCGATGCTCCACTCGACCACCTCGTCCCCGCGGGAGTTCCCCCTCGCAAGCCAAAGTGAGACCACCTTTACTCGCGCTATGTACCAGTTCCCAACTTAACCTACCTGTGCAGCTCACCTGGGGGGGTATTACCCACAGCTACTCTGCACTAGTTGACTCAGGTGCAGGAGGAGACTTTATCGATAGCGAGTTGGCAAGATCGTTAGACATTCCCGTAGAAGAAATAGATCCCCCCTTTAGAGTAAATTCAGTAAGTGGACAACCCATAGGCACTGGTGTAGTAAACTCACGAACCAAATCTTTACTTCTCCATGTCGGGCTGTTTCACTCAGAGATGAGGCAATTCTACTTGGTCTCTGCCCCCCGTGATTCAGTAATCCTCGGTTTTCCCTGGCTGAGCGAACACGACCCGGTCATTTCCTGGCAGAAACGAGAATTAGTATCATGGAAACCACACTGCCTACGGAACTGTGTACATTTACCCCTTCGCTCCTCGACAGTTGAAAGTCCTGACACGCCCCTCTCGGATGCAGTCCCTGAACAATATAAAGAATTCAAAGACGTGTTTAATAAGGAGCGTGCTAGTTTGCTTCCCCCTCACAGAGCCTGTGACTGTGCCATTGACCTTCTTCCCGGGGTGACCTTACCCAAGAGAACAAAACCTTACCCGCTATCCCGTCCAGAAGATGCTGCTATGGAAGCATACGTCAGTGAGGCTCTCCAGAAGGGGTTTATTCGCCCGTCGACGTCTCCCGTCGCGGCGGGGTTTTTCTTTGTAGAGAAGAAGGATGGGGGTTTACGCCTTTGTATAGATTACCGGGCCCTGAATGCTGTCACATCCAAATTCGCTTACCCCCAGCCTTTCATCTTTGCCTCACAAGAACGGTTAATGGGGGCTACGATCTTCACAAAGCTTGATCTCAGGAGCGCGTATAACCTGATCAGGATCCGCACAGGCGATGAGTGGAAAACAGCCTTCGTCACCGCCAGAGGGCACTATGAGTATCTAGTAATGCCATTCGGGCTGTCGAATAGTCCGTCTGTATTCCAGGCTTTCATGGATGACATATTCCGGGACATGATTGACAAATATGTGTTCGTATACATTGATGATATCTTGATCTATTCCCCCTCTGTCCAGGACCACATACAACATGTTTCTTCGGTCTTGCAGCGTCTGCGAGAGAACGGCTTGTACGTGAAGGCGGAGAAATGCGAGTTTCATGCACCTGCTGTCTCCTTCCTTGGCTGTACCCTCTCACCAGGATGTATTGGCATGGACGACAACAAGGTAGAAGCCATCGCTAACTGGCCGGTGCCCCGCTCTGTCAAGGATCTCCAGCGGTTCCTAGGTTTCGCCAACTTTTGTCGTCGATTTATTAGGAGTTTTGGTTCGGTGGCGGCCCCCCTTACCGACCTGAAAGGGGGTAAGAAACGCCACTTCACGTGGACACCTCTGGCAGATCGTGCATTCAACACGCTGAAAACCGCGTTCACTAGCGCCCCCATACTACATCTTCTGGACCCCACGTTACCCTTCATAGTCGAAGTCGATGCGTCCGACGTAGGTGTGGGGGCTGTGTTGTTGCAGAGGCAAGGCAATCCGCCCAAACTGTTCCCATGTGCTTATCTCTCAAAGAAGTTAAAACCGGCCGAGGTGAACTACGACGTAGGAGATCGCGAACTCTTAGCCATGAAACTGGCTCTTGAACATTGGCGACACTGGTTAGAGGGAGCGGAGCACCACTTTCAGGTGTATACAGATCATAAGAATCTAGAGTATATCAAATCCGCCCGGCGGCTCAATCCCCGACAAGCTAGATGGGCTCTGTTCTTCTCTCGCTTCAGGTTTACAGTGCACTACCGACCAGGGACCAAAAACACCAAGGCAGACGCATTATCCCGAATTCACGAAAAGATGCCTTTTTTAGTGTTTTTAGTAAAACACCTGACCGCATTCTCAGGGAATCCTGCTTCATCAACCTCATCCGGTGGGACATTCAGGACGATCTTGAAGATGCGCTTCGTGCCGACCCGGGCCCTGCAGATGGCCCCGATGATAAACAGTACGTTCCGGTCCCACTCCGGGGGCGTCTCCTCCAACTCGCACATGACACTCCTAGCACTGGTCATCCTGGTATTACCCGAACAAAACACCTGATCGCCCAGAAATACTGGTGGCCGTCGTGGGAGGAGGACATCCGTGACTATGTTCTCGCCTGTACTGTATGCGCTCAATCACGCACTCCTCGAACATTACCCACCGGTCAGCTCCTCCCCTTGTCGATACCCTGCTGTCCATGGTCCCATCTGGCTATCAACTTCGTCACAGATCTGCCTGTTTCTGGTGGTCATACTACGGTACTCGTAATGGTCGACAGGTTCTCAAAGATGTGCCGTCTTATTCCGTGCCCTAAACTGCCCACTGCTATGGAGACGGCCTCTGACGTATTCAATTACGTTTTCCGGATATACAGATTACCCGAGGATATCGTGTCGGATCGAGGCGTACAATTCACTTCCCGTGTCTGGACACAGTTCTGTAAGTTGCTCGGGATAACCGCCAGCTTAACCTCCGGTTACCACCCCCAATCCAACCGAGAAGTGGAGCGGTACAACCAGGAGCTAGGTCGCTTTCTCCGTCAATACTGCTCTTCTCAGAAGGACTGGCATAAATATATCCCCTGGGCCGAATACGCACGCAATTCCATCATACATTCATCCACCAAACTAACCCCTTTCCAGTGTGTTTATGGCTATCAGCCCCCATTCTTCCCCTGGGATAAGACCCCCTCTAATGTCCCCGCTCTAGACAACTGGTTGAAAAACAGCGCTCGCGCCTGGGAGCTCGCACACGTACAACTGCGGCGCTCATTACACACTCGCCGCATGAACGCCGACCGCCGTCATCTCCCCGCTCTCATCTATCACCCCGGTCAGCGAGTGTGGCTCTCCACTCGCAACCTGAACCTCCGCCGGCCCTGCCACAAACTCAAGCCTCGATACATCTGGTTGTTTAAGATCCTTCGTAGAGTAACGCAGTCTCTTATGAGCTGCTACTACCCCCGCAATACCGCATCCATCCTGTCTTCCACGTTTCTCTCCTAAAGCCTGTTCATTACAGCCCCATGTCGGTAGCCCTGGTACAGGATCGCCCCCCGAGCCCCTGGACATAGACGGACGACCTGCTTACATTGTGCGAGAGTTGCTGGAATCACGACGTCGGCGTGGGGGTCTCCAGTATCTCGTCGACTGGGAGGGCTACGGTCCTGAGGAACAGGCCTGGGTACCCGCTCGCGATGTCCTCTGCCCGTCACTCATCGCCGACTTTCACGCTACACACCCACATTTCCCTGCCCCCCGGGGTCATGGCCGGCCGCCTTCAAGGCGTGGAGCGTCTAGAGACGCTCCGTTGCGGGGGGGTAATGTCAGGAATAGCCGATGACATAATCAAATTCACCTGTTTCACCACCACGCCCACATTCCTTACATACTTAAGCACCAGAACTCCACTTCCTGGTTGCGAAGTATTGCCTCCATGTTGTCGCGTACCAAGCCTTTATTCCTGACTGTCTCTCTGTGCACCGAACTCTGCTTGTTCCCTAGACCACGTCTCCCGCCTGATCCCTGGTACCTTCTCGGACTCTGCCCTCGCCTCACGACCCCGGACCGTCCTGACCACCGCTACTCCGCTGCAGCCCTGCACCAACATAACACCGCAGCTTTGTCTGCACGGCTCGCTGTACAACACTGTGTCAATAAAAACAGATCAGTTCCGCATCAGGATCTCTCTCTGCGTGCTCTATTCGTTACATATACACTATATTGCCAAAAGTATTTGCTCACCTTCCTTGACTCACACACGAGGTTAAGTGACATCCAATTTCTACTCCATCTAATCAAAATGACATTGGTACACCCTTTACAGCTAGAACAGCTTCAACTCTTCTGGGAAGGCTGTCCACAAGATTTAGGAGGGAGTTAATGAGGATTTTTGACCACCATTTTTCCAGAAGCGCATTTGTGAGGTCACAAGACAAGAAGGCCTGGCTCTCAGTCTCCGCTCTAATTCATCCCAAAGGTGTTCTGTGATCGGTTGTTGATGGTACAACCATACCCGGTTGTAACATTTAATGGTTACAGAATTTCAACAACACCGGTCTCCCCTAATACAGTTGATAGTTGACTGTGTAATATTTAGGAGCAAGAAAATTTCATGACTGGATTTGTTGCACAGGTGGAAAGATCACAGTTCCATGCTGGAATTCACGGAGCTGCTGAGAGCGACCCATTCTATCACACATGTTTGTTAAAACAGTCTGCATGCCTAGGTGCTTAATTTAATACACCTATGAACATAGAAGTGACTGGAACATCTGATTCTGATCATTTGTATGGGTGAGCAAATACTTTTGGCAATATAGTGCATGTATGTGTTGCTTTATGATGATCACACTGCAGTAGTGATACTCTGTGTTTGGTGACTATCTGTAGATGGATGAGTTGGACGAGTCTCAGCTGAGGAAAGAGGTGGACAGTCGCAAAATGCAGCTACAGATTGCAAGAGAAAAATGCTCCATATTCGTCCCAGAGTGAGTGCAAAACACACCATTGCTTAAAAGAACGTATTAAAACATTTCAAATTGAGAAAGTTACCAAAGTTGATTTCACAGTATTGAAAATAAAGGGGCATTTTAAATAAATACATATTTAAATTAGTGTAGTGTATATGTGTGTTTGCATATATACAGTACTGTGCAAATGTTAATAGAGGTGTTAATAGAAGTGTTAATCAAAGTGTTCATAGAGGTGTTCATAGAAGTATTAACGGAAGTGTTAATAGTGTAACGCGGTGAAGTGCTGAAACAGTAAGAGATTACTGAGATTAAGTGGATCCAAGCTGTTTTGAAGCCAAAGGGTGTTCACAAAATCTAGATTTGATTTAGATCTTTTGTCAATTCACTTTGCATTTTGTTGACAAACTTAACACTTCAATCTTACCTTAACAAAGTATTCTTACCTTGCATCATTTATTCCACACCTGCCTAAACCTTCTGCACAATACTGTAAGTAAGAGCCTTCAATTACTGGGCCATGACACAATTGTTGAGCACATATAGTTTGCACGTACAGTAACGTAACTTGATTGCTCTGACTCAAGAACAAGGGTGAAAGAACAGGTACAGGTGGGGAGTTGGTGATGGATTAGTTTAGTCCAGGGGTCGGCAACCTATGGCACGAGTGCCACCATTGCACCTAGAGTGCACCTAGTCCACCTGGACCAGCATCAGTAAAAAAAAATTTTTAAATCTCAGACGGAGAGCACGATCCTCCAATTGAAATCGCTCCTCAACGCTCTGCACTCAGCTCCCGCCACAGACCCATGTTTAAATTTGTTTAAATAACCTTAAGACCGCACGGCGCTGCGTGTGACATAAGCCGCGTCAAGGCTGGATTATTTATTATGAATTATACTTTTGTATACTTTGACCGTAGCGCGCGACTCCGCACACATCGCGCGAACCTGCGCGAGCGGCGGGGGCGTTTATACTTGGCGCCCCCGTCGAGTATATTTTTTGTCAATTTGTGAATTTGTGTCAATTTACACCTCCCCTCCGCTAACAATTTACACTTGCCACACTACCACCTCCCCCCCTCCCCCCAAACAATTTAAACTCCCCCCCCCTCCCAATTTTATATGTTGATAGCGGCACACTCATTGACTAGACATGTTAAAGCACTCCATGTCTCAAAGGTTGCTGACCCCTGGTTTAGACCATAATAATATTCTTATCCACAAGACAAAATTCAGTGACTTGAGTCACTCAGTCTCACACTTGACTACAGGAACAATAACAGAAATTTTCTGAAGACTTGAGATGATGTTTGACTAGAAAATCCCACATCCCAGTCAAACCATGTAGAGTTCAAGTCAGGTCATGATAATATAGACAACACGGCTCTAGAAATATAATCTAGAATCTTGCTCTAGAATTCTGCTTTAGAAGAATTCGTCTCCTGCCTGTTTCAATTTCTCCTCACATTTGCAGACTGGTTATGTCATGTGTTCCTGTCTCCCGCCTTGTCAGTCTTGACTTTTGTTTTGTTCCCTGTGTTTGCGTGTCTTTTATTTTGACATTTCCTAGTTGTCTCTGGTTTCACACCCCTGCCATGTTCTCTGCCCCTCGTTATCACTTTCAGGTGTGTCTTGTTGTGTCCCTTGTTTAGTTGATGTATTTAAGTCCTGTGTTTGGTCTCTGTGGTTGTGGGTTATTGTAACTTGTGAGTTGAATGTTGTTAAGCTGTATAGTGTAATTAGTGAGTATTCGGTTTGTCTTTATGACTTTTGTGTTAGTTTTATTTGTTATCTTTGGTCTTTGTATGAGTTGTGTTGTTTTTGTGTTAGGCATTTACATTAAACCTCTTGAAAGCTGCATATGCGTCCCACTGGCTAAGCCAGGTATGTTACAGAATAACCCACCGTCACAATGGACGCAGCAGCTACAGGAGTGAGACCTGTGCCTAGCCTACCCTCTCCCAAGGATGTAGAGGACTACGTGGCACAGTTGGACTGTTTGCAATCATGTCTCGCCTTGGACACTACAGGTAGACCGATAGCGCTGCCCTCACTGACTCACTGCCCAGACGTATTCGACGGTAAGGAGGATTCAGCCGATGGCTTTGTGTTGCAGTGCAGGGCCTATTTCCAGTTCTTAACGTGCCCTCAGCTGCCAGACATGGTCCTCGTTCTGTTCATGAGGACGAGACTAGCGGGTAAGGCACTGGAGTGGGCGAACATTGTCCTTACCCACAGGTCTGAGGTAGCCTGGACGGTGGAAGGCTTTTTTGGGTTATTACAGGCAAGGTTTTCCGGTGATGCCCCCCGGCCTTACAGCATGTCGGAGATTGACTGCAAGAGTGCACCCCTTCCTGGAGGAGTCTACACCACCATTGCGGCGGACCAAAGACTTTTTTGGGGGGGCGCTGGGAGCCTGTGCGTCAGGTCTTCACGTCTCCTCAGTCCAACCCCACCGACGATGAGGGGAGGATGAGGGGACTGAGGAGTGGCGCAGGGGCAAACCTGTGTTCCCCAGACCCGCAGCCTGTGACGCCTCTTCCAGACCCACAGCCGGCCACGGCGCCTCCAGACCCGCAGCCGGAGGCCAAGGAGAGGCCTGCACCCGCGCCGGAGGCCCGGGAGAGACCTGCACCCTCGCCACCTGTTCCCGCGACCCGGAAGGGGTCACTGCCGCCTGTTCCCGCGACCCGGAAGGGGTCACTGCCGCCTGTTCCCGCGACCCGGATGGGGTCACTGCCGCCTGTTCCCGCGACCCGGATGGGGTCACTGCCGCCTGTTCCCGCGACCTGGATGGGGTCACCGCCGCCTGTTGTTCCCGGGGCCCGCCTGGGGCCTGCCGACGTTCCCGGGGCCCGCCTGGGGGCTACTTCTGTTTCTTGTGCCCTCTCAGGGCCCACAGTGACTGTTCCGCCCGTCTGTGGGCCCGATGTGGACGTTATTTTTGCTCCCCCTAGTTTTGGTTCCCCTTCTGTGCCTGTGTTCCCATTTTTGCCCTGTTCTGTGCCTAATTTTGTTCTGTTCCCTGTCTCTGTGCGTGAAGCTGTCGTTGTTCATGTGCCCGTGCCCGTTTCTGTCTCTGGTGTTGTTGTTTCTGTCCCTGTGCCCGTGTCTGTTCCTAGAGTTGTCACCCATTTCGTTCCTGTCCATGTTTCTGTGATCTGGAGTATTTTTGCCTCTGTCTCTGCCTCGTTCCCTGTTCCCCGTTCTGATCCTCCTTCCCCGGTGTCTGTTGCACGTCCTAGCCCTGTCCAGTCTCCCGAGGTCCCGTTTGCCTGTCCCCCTCAGCCTGTTTCTGCTCCTGTGTTTGTGTCCCCTGGCCCTTTGTCCTCTGTGCCTTCTTTTACCCCTAGGTCCTCTGTTTCTGGTGTGTTCTCCTCAGTGCCTTCGCCCCTGTTCCCTGCGTGTCTGTCGTCTCCTGCTCTCGGTTTGGTTCCTCCTGTCTGTGCTTGATGTTGGGTTTTTTTTTGGTTTGGTTTCCATTGCGCACCTTGGAGCGGCGCGCCTTGGAGGGGGGTTCTGTCATGTGTTCCTGTCTCCCCCCTTGTCAGTCTTGACTTTTGTTTTGTTCTCTATGTTTGCGTGTCTTTTATTTTGACATTTCCTAGTTGTCTCTGGTTTCACACCCCTGCCGTGTTCTCTGCCCCTCGTTATCACTTTCAGGTGTGTCTTGTTGTGTCCCTTGTTTAGTTGATGTATTTAAGTCCTGTGTTTGGTCTCTGTGGTTGTGGGTTATTGTAACTTGAGTTGAATGTTGTTAAGCTGTATAGTGTAATTAGTGAGTATTCGGTTTGTCTTTATGACTTTTGTGTTAGTTTTATTTGTTATCTTTGGTCTTTGTATGAGTTGTGTTGTTTTTGTGTTAGGCATTTACATTAAACCTCTTGAAAGCTGCATATGCGTCCCACTGGCTAAGCCAGGTATGTTACAGGTTAAATGGATAGAAGAGAAAATGTCAGATGACCCGTTCCTGAACGCTGAGCTGCTGAAAGACAACCCATGGGTGGAGTCAGGGAAATGCATCATGCTCTAGTAGCAGCCCAAACACCATCACCATGACTACAACAGTGGCTCCACTTTTGTGATCGATGTCAGTCTTAGCTAGCATGGTCAGTGCTATGTAATTTATTTTAAATTTAGATGTGCCTAATATTTAATGATTTACTTTTTGTCATTTACTTGAATCCTGTAGTAAATGTTTGATGTTAAAAACTCCACTGTAAGCAATGGCTTTTCTATGCAGTTCAGTCTGTACAAAAAACAGGCAGAAATAAAGAAAAAAAAACATTTAACAACATTTATTCACAGAGTTTGCTGGAGACTTTGAATAGCAATACAGGTTACTGAACACAATTATGGTTTTACAGCCATTCATCAAAGTGTCAACACGGCCATGTAGTATTTCTGTCCGCCTCTCTCCTCACAAGGGTTCTTAGAGAGACAGAGTGTTTACAGGAGTTACCTAATGTACACATTTCTACGCACTGCGTTGGACACGGCCTCGTTGAACCTAAACCACACATCACTGTTTCCTACTGCTTTACCAATCTGCAAAGTCCCACACAGTTTGCCATCTTCACCTAGAGACACCAGAGAAAGAGCATGTGGGCTGAACACTGCCAAAACAAACCTGTATGATAGAGCAGTCTAACCTCTCAAAGAAGAGGTAACTAAAACTGAACCATGGTAACACCTGTATGATAGAGCAGAGAGCAGTCAGGCCCTTCTAACCTCTCAAAAAAGAGGTGACTAAACTGGGCAGAAGATTATATATAATAAAACATCAACTTCTTTAAAAACTTTACATATTCTTGGTTAGTAGAAGTCAAATAATTCTATCTGAGTGAAACTAATCTGCTCCTTTCTGGTGGTATTTTGTAATGTAAAGCTGTTAGCGAAATGACAGGAAATCTGACCAATGGTATTTATGATTTTCACTATGGGGGCTGGCCTATAGTAGCTTGGCCCTGTGATTTGCCAGATAACCTCAAATGGACCTCAGGTGAGATCACAGCATAACTAGCTGGAAAGCTTGGTATGTGCAGAAGGGGTTTATCACTCATACAGAACTGTATGACACCTCTCCTCATAGAGACATTTTTATTTGTATAATCCCTCATCCTTTCTTTTGAAAAACAGGACATTTGCAGTACTTTAATTTAGAATGTGTTTTGTATAAATGTAGTCAGACACTCCCCCCCCACCAATGTCAGTGGATTGTGTTGGAGCTTCAGCAAGAAGTTTGAACAGTGTTCATTAATTACTGGTGAAGCAAGAACATGACCAAGAAGGACAGAAAAGAAGAAGGAGAAAAAGGAGAAGAAGAAGGAGAAGAGTGCTAAGTGACCTTTTACTGAGGTCCCCGCAGGTTTCTCTCTTGGTACTATGGCACGTCCGAAGAAATCCAGTTCGGGCTGTAAAATCGTGGGGGGGGGGGGGGGGAGTATCAATCAATCAATCAAAGTTTATTTGTATAGCGCTTTTCACAACACGTCACAAAGCGCTTCAGGCGTATATTGAAGTACATCAATATACTCCTGAAACAACCTTGAGTTGACGTGTTTAATGCTGATACTCCATCAACTCCATTAGTCTCAAGTTATAATTTAAGAGTGCAAAGCTCAAATGTATTTAGGGTAAATGGATGAGGGCAATAAATATAAATATTAGCCAGCAGTTCAAGAAAGGTTTATCCACTAAGCTTTGGCAGTGACAATTTTAAAAGACATCTGACCATTTAAAAATGAATCCATATAGAAATGTTTGTAACAGGTAGGGGTTAAGGCTGAACTATGAGATACTGATAAGGATGTTTTATTCAGGCAATATTAGGATTCAACAGGATTTAAGGTAGTATGATAAGATTTTAAGGCAGTATGGTGCAGTCTGGCCACCTTGCACTCCACAACAGCTTCTTTGACAATGTTCTCAAGCCGATGTTGGTGGTTCCTGACTGTTGGCTTCTTCATCTGTGGTCTCATCACCTGTTGTCCTGCCTCAACATTCTCTGACTGTGAAGTCTGAGGGAAAATAAGAAAAAATGAAAACCACAAATGAGCCACCATGAATATATGAGCATAAAAAAATAACATCGACATTTATAACATGGTAGACAACCATTTTCCCTAACCTGAAAAATACTATGTGTAACGTATTGAACAGGCAGAGAGGGATCCAAATGCGGAAGAACACCGCTTTTATTTAAATGAGACACTGGTACAAACACAGGCAGGTGAATCACGAGTACTAGGATCAGTAACGGCGTTCTCTTGGCGTGGTCAGGACGGTCCAGGGTCATACCGGGGGAGCAGAAGTCAGGGGGTACAGAGGGGTTAGGCAGGAGACAAGGTCGGGGACGTAAGCGAGGGTCAGGACACAGGAGAGCAGACAGGATATAGAAAGGCTTGGTACGCGGCATGAGTCGGCAATACTTCGCAACTGAGATGTGGTGGTGCAGTGCTTAAGTAAGGCTGAAGGGGGTGTGGTAATGAGGGGCAGGTGAGGTTGATTAAGACAGATCAGGTGGCATTCCTTACAGTACCCCCCCTCAAAGGAGCGGCACCTGACGCTCTACGACGTGCTGGGGGGCGACCGCGGCGCCGGGGGGCAGGAAAGTTAGGATGTGTAGCGTGGAAGTCCGCGATCATCGTGGGGCAGAGGACATCTCTCGCCGGAATCCAGGCCCGTTCCTCGGGGCCATATCCCTCCCAATCCACTAAATATTGTAGACCACCTCGCCGGCGCCGGGACTCCAAAAGCTCCCGGACGATGTACGCTGGACGACCGTCGATCTCCAGAGGGTCCGGAGGTTTATCACACACAGGGGGCACGGTGAATGGGCTGTAGTGAACCGGTTTCAGGAGAGAGACGTGGAAAACAGGGTTCAGACGGTAATGCGACGGCAAAAGAAGCTTGTAGGTAACGGCATTAACTCTGCTGAGCACTTTAAATGGACCGATATACCGTGGACTGAGTTTTTTACATCGTTGCTTCAAGTTCAGGTTCTGTGTCGACAGCCATACTCTCTGTCCCGGGTGGTAAATCAGTGCGGGGAGACGACGACGGTTTGCGTTGAGCCGGCGCGTGTGTAGGGCACGCCGCAAGTGTACATGCGCTAGCTCCCATGTACGGGCACTGTGTTTAAACCATTCGTCCAGGGCGGGGACATCAGCCGGTGTCTTGTCCCACGGGAAAAACGCAGGTTGGTAACCGTATACACATTGAAAGGGTGTGAGTTTGGTCGCGGTGTGTATAATGGAATTCCGGGCGTACTCTGCCCATGGGAGGTATTTATGCCAGTCGTGTTGAGAAACGCAGTACTGTCGGAGAAACCTCCCTAACTCCTGATTGTAACGCTCAACCTCTCCGTTAGACTGGGGGTGGTGGCCTGAAGTCAGACTAACAGTAATGCCAAGGAGTTTGCAGAACTGCTTCCAGACTCGAGACGTAAACTGTGTCCCTCTATCTGAGACGATATCCTCGGGTAAACCATAAATACGGAATACGTAATGGAAGAGGTTAAGAGCTGTATCCATGGCAGTGGGTAATTTGGGGCAAGGAATGAGATGGCACATTTTAGAGAATCGATCTACGATTACCGTAACAACAGTATTACCTCCCGATGTGGGCAAATCTGTCACAAAGTCAACCGCGAGGTACGTCCATGGCCGGTGAGGAACAGGTAAAGGAAGGAGTTCTCCTGCTTGAAGTGCACGGGGAGTACGGGTCTGAGCACAAACGGAACACGCCAGCACATAATCGCGGATGTCATCCTCCCAGGACGGCCACCAGTAACGCTGAGAGATCAGGTGTCGTGTGCGTGTAATACCTGGGTGGCCTGTGCCCGCCGTATCGTGTGCGAGTTGTAGGATGCGTCCCCGAAGGGATACGGGCACGTATTGTTTCCCCTCCGGACATTCCACCGGACTGGGTTCAGTGCGTAAAGCCTCGTCTAATTCCTCTTGTACTGCCCAGCGAATAGCTGCGAGGAAACAGGACTCTGGCAGAATACGTCCAGGTTCATGAGTGGCTTCGTCCTTTTCGTGGATCCGTGACAGGGCATCGGCTTTGACGTTCTTTGACCCGGGTCTGTATGAGACAGTGAAACGAAACCGGGAGAAAAACAGTGCCCACCTTGCTTGTCGCGGGTTTAGACGTCTGGCTGATTTCAGGTATTCAAGGTTCTTGTGATCAGTATAAACAATGAAGGGGTGCTCCGCTCCCTCTAACCAATGACGCCACTGTTCGAGCGCGAGTTTAATCGCCAGGAGTTCCCGGTCTCCCACGTCGTAGTTCATTTCCGCGGGGGTCAGCTTTTTGGAGAAGTAGGCGCAGGGGTATAGTTTCGGCGGGCTTCCCTGCCTTTGAGAGAGAACAGCGCCCACTCCGACCTCGGAGGCGTCGACTTCCACGATGAACTGGAGTTGGGGGTCAGGAAGGTGCAGAATGGGGGCTGACGTGAACGCCTTTTTGAGGAGAGAGAACGCCTGTTCCTCTTCAGCAGTCCAGGTGAATTTCCGATTCCTCCCTCCCTTTAAGAGATTCGTGAGAGGGGTAGCCAACTCACCAAATCCTCGGATGAAACGGCGACAGAAGTTAGCGAATCCCAGGAATCGCTGCAGCTCTTTCGTGGAACGAGGGGTCGGCCAGTTCAGGACAGCTTCTACTTTCTGCGCATCCATGGAGATCTGGCCAGGGGACAGCGTACATCCTAGAAACGTCACCGAGGAGCGATGGAATTCACATTTCTCCGCCTTCACGTAAAGATTATGCTCACGAAGGCGTTGCAAGACTGCAGAGACATGTCGGCTATGGTCAGAAGCAGACGGGGAATAAATCAGGATGTCGTCTATATAAACGAACACGAAGTCATCGATCAGGTCACGGAAGATGTCGTCCATAAACGCTTGGAACACTGCGGGGCTGTTAGTTAGTCCATACGGCATTACTAAGTACTCGTAGTGCCCTCTGGCGGTAACAAAGGCTGTCTTCCACTCATCGCCCTCTCGAATACGGATCAAGTTGTAAGCGCTGCGTAAGTCCAGCTTGGTGAATATATTCGCCCCCATCAGACGCTCTTGGGAGGCTGTGATAAAGGGGAGAGGGTAAGCATTCCTCGTCGTTACGGCGTTCAAGGCACGATAGTCAATACAAGGTCGTAATCCCCCATCCTTCTTTTCGATGAAAAAGAAACCAGCAGCAACCGGGGAGGTGGATGGTCGAATAAACCCCTTCTGCAGAGCCTCGGTGATGTAGGACTCCATCGCCTGATCTTCAGGGCGTGATAGAGGGTAAGGTTTCGTCTTACGAGGTAAGGGGGCTCCAGGCAGGAGGTCGATTGCGCAATCACAGGGACGATGAGGAGGCAGACGACAGGCACTGTCCTTGTCGAAGACGTCAACGAATGCGCGATACTGCTCGGGGATGACGTCAGAGAGAGGAGTGTCGGGGCTTTCCACCGAGGAGGACCTGAGTGGTAGGTGCATGCACTTACTAAGACAATTCTCATTCCAACGTACGAGTTCTCGCTTCTTCCAGGAGATTTCCGGGTCATGCATTGATAGCCACGGAAACCCGAGTATGACGGGATCTCGGGGCGTGGATATGAGGAAGAACTCTCTCATTTCACTATGGAACAGACCTACCCGCAACTCTACGGGGCAGGTACGTAGCGTAATCACGCCCTCTCCTATAGGCTGTCCATTCAGTGAATTCACTCTCACGGGGGGATCTATAGGTACAGTGGGAAGGTGTAGGTGGTAGGCGAGGTCCTGGTCTATGAAATCGCCCGCTGCACCCGAATCAACCAACGCAGACAGGTTAGTATTTATGCCGCCCCAAGATACTTGTACGGGTAAGCTAACTTGACTATACTTCAGTAACAAACGGCATGTTAGTGGGGACCTGCCCAGCTGCACGAACTCGTCTGACATTCGAAGACTCGGAGCACATACATTGGAAGGTGGTGCACCAGACGTAGCGACAGGAGCGTCAGTCTTACTGGAGTGGTAAGTCAGCAACAACTTGTCAACGTTAATCGACGCTTGGATAAACTCTGATAAAGTGAGGGCTTCACTACGACAGGCGAGTTCAACCTGGACGTCGTCTCGCAGACCACGGCGGAAAACCGTTTTCAAGGCAGACTCACTCCAACCGCTTCCTGCAGCTAGCGTACGAAACTCCCGAGCATAATCGGCAGCACTGCGTTGTCCTTGTTTGAGTTCGTAGAGCCGATCTCCCACATCACGTCCGTCCGCGGGATGATCGAAAACAGCCCGGAACACGGCGGTGAACTGACTCTCCGACTGGAGGGCAGGGTCCTGGCTTTCCCACAACGCTGTACCCCAGGCGCCTGCTACTCCCGTGAGGAACGACAGGATAAAGTGGACTCTGTGTAACTCGGCTTGGAACCGGGCTGGATGATACGTGAAGTATATGGAGCATTGCATGAGGAAATTCCGACAGCGATCAGGAGATCCATCGTAGCGTTCCGGTTCTGCTGCAGGAACACTCACGGAGGTGGGAGCAGAGGTCGTGACGAGGCGGACAGCCTCCTGAAGGGCAGCGATGTTAATTCCCTGACTCCGTATGATATCCGTGAGTTGGCGGACCGTTTCAGTGAGAGTCGCGATGGTTGCTTCTGCTGGATCCATTTGAAGGCGAAGTATTTCTGTAACGTATTGAACAGGCAGAGAGGGATCCAAATGCGGAAGAACACCGCTTTTATTTAAATGAGACACTGGTACAAACACAGGCAGGTGAATCACGAGTACTAGGATCAGTAACGGCGTTCTCTTGGCGTGGTCAGGACGGTCCAGGGTCATACCGGGGGAGCAGAAGTCAGGGGGTACAGAGGGGTTAGGCAGGAGACAAGGTCGGGGACGTAAGCGAGGGTCAGGACACAGGAGAGCAGACAGGATATAGAAAGGCTTGGTACGCGGCATGAGTCGGCAATACTTCGCAACTGAGATGTGGTGGTGCAGTGCTTAAGTAAGGCTGAAGGGGGTGTGGTAATGAGGGGCAGGTGAGGTTGATTAAGACAGATCAGGTGGCATTCCTTACACTATGCTTCTTTGACGTCATTAAGTGTGAATATGTTTTTGCTAATATTGTTTTCTTGTACACATCTATTAGCTTTTCCTGAAAGGTGAATAACACAGGACTTGAATGTCTACTGTGGGGTTCTGGAACGTGGGGTTCTGGAACATGGGGTCTGAAACGTGGGGTTCTGGAATGTTTGTCTTATAATATCCTTCAAAAGTGCTGATCAAGACAAAAAATACCATTATTCTCCCATAAAGCCCAAGAGAAAAGAGACTTCTCATGTTTCACCAGAGTTTCCACTGTGTAGTCGCATGTAGTGCTCTGTTTAAGATGCAGTTCTGATGAAAGACTGTCCCTACCCTTGAAGTGAGGATGGACGTGTTCTGGCAATTCTGCAACCCTTCAATGGTAAGCACAATAAAATTCAGAAACAGTTAGGTAAGATAAAGAAGCAAAATAGATTTATTAACAGTAAGTATGGATCAATCCAGAGTTCTCATTATACATACACTCAAGAGCACCTGCAAATGAGAGCTAATTCCCCACTCTGAGCTCTCATCATATATACTCTAATTCATAAGCACATAAGATGTCCACGAGGTGATTAAAGCATATGATTGGATGAACACAACATAAATCACACATGATTTGACAATCGTACATTGGCTTCCCCCCACACGCACCCTCCACGCTTCTTGTTGTCATGATGGTCTGAGAGCCGACGTGGTCACTTCCATGTTGAGACTAGGAGGTGATCTGGTGTCTCCAGCGAGGTCGGTTTAGGTACACCTCAGTCCCGGAACGGGCCGAGGATGTCCAGGGTAAACAATACAGTTTTCTAAGGCCTTACTAAGACATACGAGACACTGAACAGGTTCAGTGTCCCTTCTATATGGTTTTTTTTTTTTTTTGGCCCACCTCCACCCCCCCATCTTTGGAGGACAACTTTGTTTTTATGTACAGATTTAAATGGCAATTATAACAATTCTGTATAATATATAGTGTAGTGATAACAATATGCAAAGTGATAATTATTGGGGTTAGGTGGACCAAGAAAAGAGGGGGAGAGAAATAATAAAAAGGGAAAAGACAGAGGTAGGAGAAGAAAGGAGAAGAAAAAGAAAAGAAGAAAAAAAAAATAATAATAAAATAATAATAATAATAATATTAATCAAATAAAACACGCAACCAGCTCAAATGACCACTGCAAAGAAGTACAGAAAGTAAACCAAATACATATAGTACAGATGAGTGCGATGTATGGGTGTGTGTGAGTGTGTGTTTATGTGCAACCTAGAAGTGCAACATAGGATAGATGTATGGAATGTACTTACCAGCAAGGGTGGGTAGCTGCGACAACATTCCCCCAGAGGCCAGAGGCGGGTGGAGAGAGACCCGGGAATCCCACCCGCCCACGGCCCCCCACAGAGCGGTGGAGTACCAGAGCCGCACTTCCCAGAAACCCTCACCCGCCCGCCCCCGCAGGCGGGAGAGAGAGACCCCGGACAGCGCCCCGCCAGTCAAGGAGCGCAGGTCCAGGGGAACCAGAGGGAACAGAGCGCCCCCCCCCCCCCCCAGGGGCCAGCGGCAAAACCACGGCGCCACGCGCCCGGAAAGCCACCCACCACCCGGCAGGGTCTATATGGTTAACACATTTATAAATCACATCTCTAAGTCTGTGTCTAATATGATTAATATGAAAAACAGTTACTAAGCAAACAGGATAAACTGAGAACATCATAATTTCCACCACAGACATCTATAAGTGCATAAAGCAAACAAAAGAAAACATTGTCCTGACACTACAGGGTTCATTAAAGGGGACGTCCCACATCCCTGTGATGAACATCTGCCAATGTCTCCTCTCTGCTCTGAGGAGGGTGTGTGTGTTTACTCACGGTTCTAGTACGTAGGTGTACTGTACTCACGGTTCTAGTACGTAGGTGTACTGTACTCACGGTTCTAGTACGTAGGTGTACATGTACTCACGGTTCTAGTACGTAGGTGTACATGTACTCACGGTTCTAGTACGTAGGTGTACTGTACTCACGGTTCTAGTACGTAGGTGTACTGTACTCACGGTTCTAGTACGTAGGTGTACATGTACTCACGGTTCTAGTACGTAGGTGTACATGTAGTCACGGTTCTAGTACGTAGGTGTACTGTACTCGCGGTTCTAGTACGTAGGTGTACTGTACTCACGGTTCTATCACGTAGGTGTACATGTACTCACGGTTCTAGTACGTAGGTGTACTGTACTCACGGTTCTAGTACGTAGGTGTACTGTACTCACGGTTCTAGTACGTAGGTGTACTGGCCCTCAGGGCTGCGGTCCTGGCGGTAGGTCAGGTTATAGTTCAGCATGGTGTCAATCAGCTCACAAAGCTGCTGCTTCTCTCTGGTGCTGTACAGCTGAGGGTTAACCTGCAAGGACAGACGGACAGACAGACAGACCCACAGGCAATGCCCACCTGTTACAAAACGTACATCTTACAATGGCCAACACAGTAATAAGAAACATTTCCACATGAGAATTTCAACAGTGGTTGCCTAGAAAAATTGGACGCCACGCACCCACCCACCCACACACACACACACACACACACACACACACACACACACACACACACACGCACACACACACATAGAAACATACACACACACACACCCACTCACCAACACACCCACACACACACACACACTCACCAACACACCCACACACACACACACACACCCACACACACACACACACACCCACACACACACACACATCAACACACCCACCCACACACAAACTCACCAACACACCCACTCACCCACCTACACACACACCCACACACACACACCCACCCACACACACACACACCCACTCACCCACCTACACACACACCCACTCACACACACACATAGACACACACACACCCACCTACACACCCACCTACACACCCACTCACCAACACACCCACACACACACACACACACACACCCACTCACACGCACACATAGACACACACACACCCACCTACACACCCACTCACCAACACACCCACTCACCCACACACACAGACACACACACACCCACCTACACACCCACCCACCCACACACCCACTCACCAACACACCCACCCACCCACACACACACACACCCTCCCACCCATAAACACACACACACCCACCTACAAACCCACACACCCACTCACCAACACACCCACCCACCCACACACACAGACACACACACCCACTCACCCACCCACATACATAGACACCCACTCACCCACCCACTCACCCACCCACACACACAACACACCCACACACCCACTCACCCACACACACCCACTCACACACACCCACACACACCCACCCACACACCCCCCCACACACACACACACACCCACCCACACACACACACACACACCCACCCACACACACACCCACCCACCCACACACCAACACACCCACCCACACACACACACACACACCCTCCCACCCACACACACACACCCACCCACACACACCCACTCACACACATAGACACACACACACCCACCTACACACCCACTCACCCACCCACCCACACACACACACACACTCACACACACCCACCCATACACACACACACACACCCACTCACACACACACATAGACACACACACACCCACCTACACACCCACTCACACACACACATAGACACACACACCCACCTACACACCCACTCAACAACACACCCACCAACCCACACACCCACACACACACACACCCTCCCACCCACCCACCCACACACACACACACACACACCCTCCCACCCACACCCACCCACCCATCCACACACACACTCACCCACTCACACACCCACCCACCCACACACACCCATCCACACACACACCCACCCACACACACACCCACTCACCCACACACACCCATCCACACACACACTCACCCACCCACCCACACACCCACCCACCCATCCACACACACACTCACCCACTCACACACCCACCCACCCACACACACCCATCCACACACCCACCCACACACACACACCCACTCACACACACACATAGACACACACACACCCACCTACACACCCACTCACCAACACACCCACTCACCCACACACACACACACACACACACACACACCCACCTACACACCCACCCACCCACTCACCAACACACCCACCCACCCACACACACACACACCCTCCCACCCACACACACACCCACCTACAAACCCACCCACCCACACACCCACTCACCAACACACCCACCCACCCACACACACAGACACACACACCCACTCACCCACCCACACACACACACCCCCACTCACCCACCCACACACACACACCCACACACCCACTCACCCACACACACACACACCCACTCACACACACCCACACACACCCACCCACACACCCCCCCCCACACACACACACCCACCCACACACACACACACACCCACCCACACACACCCACCCACTCACACACACCCACACACCAACACACCCACCCACCCACACACACACACACCCTCCCACCCACACACACACCCACCTACAAACCCACCCACCCACACACCCACTCACCAACACACCCACCCACCCACACACACAGACACACACACCCACTCACCCACCCACACACACACACCCCCACTCACCCACCCACACACACACACCCACACACCCACTCACCCACACACACACACACCCACTCACACACACCCACACACACCCACCCACACACCCCCCCCACACACACACACCCACCCACACACACACACACACCCACCCACACACACCCACCCACTCACACACACCCACACACCAACACACCCACCCACCCACACACACACACACCCTCCCACCCACCCACCCACACCCACACACACACCCACACACACACACCCACCCACACACACCCACTCACACACACACATAGACACACACACACCCACCTACACACCCACTCACCCACCCATCCACACACACACCCACTCACACACACCCACCCATACACACACACACACACCCACTCACACACACACATAGACACACACACACCCACCTACACACCCACTCACACACACACACATAGACACACACACCCACCTACACACCCACTCACCAACACACCCACCAACCCACACACCCACTCACCAACACACACACACACCCTCCCACACACACACACACACAGAAAATGTGTGTGCAGTCAATCGCTCCAAATACATTAGGGAAACCTAATCTTCTCTTCGTCTTGCAGAACTTGGCAATGTGTTTGGACCCTAGACACACAAAGCACCTGCCTAGCTTCTTCAGTTTTTCTTTGTGTGCTGGTACATCGTGGTCTGGACATTTCTCAGATTTGTGTTCAACACGATCACAAAACAAGCAATTTTAATGTTTGTCTGGTCAACCGCTTCATATGGGAACTTTATATACCTGGCTGACATGCAGATGATCCCATCCAAAACAGCTGGCATGGCCCGGCTCAAAGATGACTGGGATATCCCCGACCGGTCTGTCAGTTCTCTTTGAAACGAGCCAGTTGCCAGGAAGCCGAGCGTTGTCAGCACCTGTAAAGGAACTGGCAATGCGTGACTCCTCACGTTTCTCTCAGTGTTGCCAACTCCTCAGTAAGGAAAGTAGCTATTGTTTGTCCTAAAAGTCGCTAGAAGTCGCTAAATGATGTCATAAAAGAATTTGCATAATACATTTTTTGAAGCTGTAAAGGAATAATGTTGGGAGAGAGAAAAAAGTGAGTAAAAAACACTTTTAAAATGTTAGAACTACAAATGAACAACATCTGTTGCCTTTGAAATAGGCAGTCACTTCTCAAAAGAACTACATGACTTTAGTGCTTTGTATAAATAATTTTTATGTAAATTACATAGTTTTTTGCTGTATTGTTAAATGTTAATATAAGAGTAGCAGTTAGCAGGAACTAGTTGGCATAGAAATCAATCTTACGATAGAGGCAGTATGCCCGTGTATCATCCAGTGGTGGACGAAGTACACCAATTATGTACTTGAGTAAAAGTACAGTTACCTTGCATTGAATATTACTCAAGTAAAAGTAAAAGTATTCACCTCAATTTTTTACTTGAGTAGAAGTCCAAAAGTATCTGCCTTCAAAAATACTTAAGTATTAAAAGTAAAAGTATTCACCTCAATTTTTTACTTGAGTAGAAGTACAAAAGTATCTGCCTTCAAAAATACTTAAGTATTAAAAGTAAAAGTAAAAACCTTTTTTTTCTTAGCGTCACATCAAAACCCCTAGGCCTACTCGATCAAAAGGTGAACAGGAAACAGTGCCTTACATTTGCCTAGCAAACACAAAATACACAAAACTAGCCTATATTATCCTCACAACATTCATCTCCAAACTTTATCCATATTAATAATTCACACTAGAAAGGTAGACAAGTGGACAAACAGTTTTATATAAAAACATAATTCACCACCAAACAGAACAATAATTTCGAACTGGCCACTTCAGTCCTAGCTTGGGGGACTTTTTCTGAGGTTCTACGTTGTCCACCACATGGCGGGACAGGGAAGCTAGACGCTCTAGCACCTACAGTTGTGATCAAATTTATTCAACCCCCACTGAAATAAAGTGTTTTGGCCAGTTTGACATTGATTTTGATCATTTCAGTCATCTTATTTACAATTATATCAAAGAGGCACTTATAAATTAGACAAACATAACATAATATTTATGATGGAATAACCACAAATGTCTTTACTGTGCTCACATCATTATCAGTTTTATTCAACCCCCTAGTGACATTATTTTTTAGTACTTAGTACAACATCCTTTTCCAGTTATGACAGCTTTCAAGCGTGAAGCATAGCTTGACACAAGTGTCTTGCAGCGACCTATGGGTATCTTAGCCCATTCTTCATGGGCAAAAGCCTCCAGTTCAGTCACATTCTTAGGCTTGCGCACTGCAACTGCCTTCTTTAGGTCCCACCAGAGGTTCTCAATTGGATTTAAGTCTGGTGATTGCGATGGCCACTCTAGAATGTTCCAGCCTTTCATGTTCAACCATGCTCTAGTGGACTTGGATGTGTGCTTCGGATCATTGTCCTGTTGGAAGGTCCAACTTCTCCCAAGCCGCAGGTTTGTGACTGACTCCATCACATTTTCCTCCAAGATCTCCTGGTACTGAAGGGAATTCATGGTACCCTGCACACGTTGAAGCTTTCCTGTACCATTAGAAGCAAAACAGCCCCAAAGCATAATTGACCCCCCGCCATGCTTCACAGTAGGCAAGGTGTTCTTTTGTTCATAAGCCTGGTTCTTCCTTCTCCAAACATAGCGCTGGTCCATTGTCCCAAACAGTTCTAATTTAGTTTCATCTGACCACAGTACACTGTTCCAAAACCTTTGTGGCTTGTCCACATGACTTTTGGCATACTGCAGTCGACTTTTCTTGTTCTTTGGAGTCAGCAAGGGGGTGCGTCTGGGCGTTCTGGCATGGAGGTCTTCGTTATGCAGTGTGCGCCTTATTGTCTGAGCTGAAACTTCAGTGCCCACATCTGACAGGTCTTTTTTCAGTTCCTTAGCAGTCACGCGGGGATTTTTCTCCACATTACGCTTCAGGTAGCGCACAGCAGTCGCGGTCAGGATCTTCTTTCTGCCACGACCAGGTAACGTTTCCACTGTGCCCTTTAACTTGAACTTGCGAATGATACTTCCGATAGTGTCTCTTGGAATATTTAACAACTTCGCAATCTTTTTATATCCATTGCCATTCTTGTGAAGAGCAATGACCTCTTCTCTTGTCTTCTGGGACCATTCTCTTGCCTTCACCATGCTTGGAAACACACCAGTAGATGTCTAGAAGGAGCTGAGTATCACAGTCCTTTTAAATCTGCCTAATTGGTGCTTATCATGCTTGATTGCTGCTCGTTGACATCCACAGATGTTTTCAATACCTGATGGAAAACACTGGAATGAACCTCTGTTCTTAGGAGTGGTAGTCGTAAAGGGGTTGAATAATTGTGTCAATGAAGAAATCACAAAAAGGCCATTTAATACTTTATGACAAAAAAAATTGATGCTATCTTAGTTGCATTTAGTTCTTTAACAAGTCCTTGTAAGATTTCATTATGAACACAATTACAAATGTGCACTGAATTCCATAAAACCCTTCGCAGCATTGGGGGTTGAATAAATTTGATCACAACTGTAGAACTAGAACTGTGTGCAGCCCTACCAACTGAACTCATAATATTAAACTTGGCCGAATAATTAATATAATAATAATCAAGAGTTGCCAACTCTCACGCAATGAGCGTGAGACACACGCATTGACTGTCTTTACCAGAGACCGTTTTCACTCGCACTACACTTCACATACATCCGATTTCTCACACTGAAAAAAATCTAGTTTATTTACCTCTGATCTACATCTATGATTCAATGAGTTACTAGTTCACTGTGGCGCCAACCACTGGCGATCGATCGCGACATAATACTTAATTTGTGTTCAACAATTTACACTCGCCGCCACCCCCGCCAACATTTTACACACATGCCGCCGCCCCGCCCCCCAAACCTGATAATAATAATTTTAATAATAATTTTAATAATATTGCTTCGCTCATATTTACTTGCCTTCGCCTCCCTCATATGAATAAATTGCGAAGTTCGCTTCGCTTGGACAAATTCGCGTGTATGTGTCCCCGGCTTTAACGTTTGATGTGGGAGTCTCCTGTGTTAAACTGGCGCTTAGCATCTCCACAGATTGCAATTCGGGTACTAGCACATTGCTTTGGATAAAAGCATCTGTTAAATGTAGTGTACTTCAATGTGATATAATTAACCGGGGTATATAAACCTACTAATCTAATGGCGAACTTACTTCGATGTGTTTTTTCAAGTTTGACAGCGAGTTCATAAATGATGACAGCGATGTGTTCTTCGGAATGCAGAGGAGGAATACGAATAATTCTTCTTTTCGAGGAATACAAACACTTCGGCTAAATAAGGCCAGGGGTGTTGGGGGAAGACATCTGTTGCAGCCATGTCAGATACTCAGCCATTTAGCGTACAAATCTTAATCTCTTACTGAGCGCTGATTGGTTATAGTCTGTGACATGGTACACTTTTACCTTTCGGTATTTTATTAAACGTTGATTTAAAAATGAAAAAGGAACGAGATGTTTCTGTAAATGTAACGAAGTGAAAAGTACAAATTTTCGCTTTGAAATGTAGTGAAGTAAAAGTATAAAGTCTTACCAAATAAAAGTACTTGAGTAAAGTACAGATACATGGAAATGTTACTTAAGTACAGTAACGAATTACATTTACTTAGTTACTGTCCACCACTGGTATCATCTCCAATACACGGCTTCAGCCAGCCTTAAAATTCAGGATTTGATCCCACTCTTTCCTGCATTTTTGAGAATATAGTTTGGAGTGAGACATGATGAGCAAGTTAGCTAGATGTTAAGCTTTCACAGAGATGCACACACTGTGGAGAGTTAGTTAAATGTTTAAGCTAGATGTTTAGCTGATGTGAAAAATGACTGAGACTGTGTGAGTTATATGCAGTGATTTCTTTTTGTGTCTCACTGAAGACTAAAGCATTAATATTTACATCCCGCTCTGTAAATACGGGGCGGGGCGTCAGCGGCAGCTTTGGGCATGCGCAGTTCATTTGCAGTGTGGACGTGGAGCGGTGAGGGTCTGCTCTGAGTGTGAGACTGCACTGAGTGATGTGGGCGGGGCTCACGGCAGCACCCGCCCCAGAGGACAACTGAAGAGCGTGTGTGTTCAGAGTCTCCAAAAGTCTCCAATAACACCCCAAAAAGTTGCTAGATTTGTCGCTAGTCGCTTTTTACTACAAAAAGTCTCTAGAGGGTCTGAAAAGTCGCTAAATATAGTGACAAAGTCGCTAAGTTGGCAACACTGGTTTCTCTCTCCAAAACTGGACCCAACTCAGCACAAGAGGACAGCTCTTGGAAATCTGAAACGGCTTATAAGCCACTCATCATCATGGGCCAAAAAATCATAATGGTCACGGAAAACGCACTGTCGGCGAATTCGGCTATTAGCAATATCTTCCAGTAATGCCATCTCCAAAGAACTCCAGCGCACTATTTAATGCATGTTTATATATAATCTAGGCTAAGTGGAAACACATTGAATGAGTATTTCAGTAAGGCAGTGAAATTGTCTGATTAATTTACTTTATTTTACCCAATGAGGGCTTACTACATTGTGTGCGTAAATGATATCTTAATAGTTGTAATTTCAATGCATCACCTCTAAGTGTCGCTAATTGATGAAAACACATTAGAAACATGCGTACGCCTGAAGTGAAAGTGTCGTGGGGGTACACACCTTCTCACGTTCAAATCACACTTTGTACCATACCATACCATACCACTTTATTTATAAAAGCACTTTAAAAACAACAATAAAGCTGACCAAAGTGCTGTACATAATACAAAGCAGAGAACAGGGAAGGTAATTAAAATGACACAAGGATATAAAACAAACACAAACAGTTAAACAGTCTGAGTCATTATGCTGATTTAAAAGCCAAGTCATAAAAATATGTTTTTAGATGGGTTTTAAAAACACTGAGTGAGGGAGCGTGCCTGATGTACTGCGGTAACTCATTCCAAAGCTTTGGAGCTATGCATGCAAACGCTCTATCCCCTCTAAGTTTGCGATGCGTCTTTGGAACAGTTAAAAGCATCTGGTCAGCTGATCTAAGGGACCGAGATGGAACATATGGATGTAATAGTTCAGATAGGTAGCATGGGGCAAGTCCATTAAGAGATTTAAAAGCAAATACCAGTATTTTAAAATGGATTCTTAAGTGAATTGGGAGCCAGTGAAGAGCAGCTAAAATTGGCGTGATGTGCTCTCGCCTTCTTGTACCAGTTAAAAAACGGGCCGCGGTGTTCTGCACTAGCTGTAGACGGGTCATGGAAGCCTGACTTATTCCAGTCAATAGTGAGTTACAATAGTCCAGGCGAGATGTTATAAAAGCATGTATTACTGTTTCCAGATTACGTCTAGAGAGTAGAGGCTTGATTTTTGATAATCTCCTCAGTTGAAAAAAGCAAGCTTTAACCACAGCGTTTACCTGGGCATCCAACTTTAACATAGGATCCATTTTTACACCCAAATTTGTCACAATGTGTTTTTCAAACAATGACAGAGATGAGAGGTCAACACAAGGAATGCTGCTTGTATCACTAGGTCTAAACAACATGATTTCTGTTTTTTTCTCATTCAAACTGAGAAAATTTATCGACATCCATCCTCTGACATCCATAAGGCAGTCAAGGAGAGGCTGGGCCGAATGTGAACCAATACCTTTCAATTGGAAGTAGATTTGGCAGTCGTCCGCATAACAATGAAAAGGAATACCATACTTCCGAAAAATTGTTCCAAGTGGCAGCATATATATGGAGAACAAGAGAGGTCCCAAAACGGAACCCTGCGGAACACCCCAAGGGAGGTCAACTGAGTCTGACTCACAGTCACCAATGCTGACACAAAATCTTCTATCAGAAAGGTATGATTTGAACCACCTGAGCGCTACGCCTGTAACACCCGCACTTTGCTCCAGCCTAGAGATGAGTATCTCATGGTCCACTGTGTCAAAAGCAGCTGTCAAATCTAAAAGCACCAGTACCACACAGTCACCAGAGTCAGTTGCTAGCAAGATGTCGTTAAAAACCCTTAGCAGGGCAGACTCTGTGCTGTGGTGGGTTTTGAAACCAGACTGAAACACCTCCGTAATTGCATGCTCATCAAGGAAGGACTTCAGTTGAGCAAAAACAATCTTTTCCATGATTTTTGACAAAAAAGGAAGTTTAGAGACTGGCCTAAAATTTGATAACACAGCCGAATCTAGGCCCGGTTTCTTCAACAAAGGCTGCACCACAGCATATTTAAAACTACTTGGCACCACACCAAAGGTCAAACTACTATTAATAATTTTAAGGATAAATGAACCAATAGTAGGAAAGGCTTCTTTAACAAGCCAAGCAGGGGCAGCATCCAAAGGGGAGCCGGTTGGCTTTAAACTGGTAACCAGCTGTTCTAAAAAAGATAGTGAAACTGGCTCAAAGTGGTCAAAACTAACAGTACAGGATCTTAGAATAGATGGATCCTGAACAGGTGAAGAAATTGAAGCCCTAGTGCTTATTATCTTATCCAGAAAAAAGTGAAGGAATCTGTCACATGTCTCTCTGGACGTCTCCAGATGGCACGGTTCTTGAGCATTTAATACCGAGCTCAGAGTGTTAAAAAGCACTCGGGGATTTTGAGAGTTTGAAACAATGATATTGGAAAGAAATTTCGACCTAGATGCTTTGACAGTCTTTTGATAAAATTGCAATTTTTCTCTCAGTATCTCCAGATGAACAATTAATCTCTCCTTTTTCCACCTCCGTTCAGCTTTCCTGCACTCCCGTCTGATGTTACGAGTATGTTCATTTAACCAAGGCTCTGATCTGGGCTTTACACGCTTGGTTTTTAATGGAGCTACAGAGTCCAGAACAGTTCGACAAAGTGAGTTAAAATGAATGGTCAGATCCTCTGTACTAGCGGCCATAGAAACGTTTGAGTTTAACTCGTGATTAAAAGCAGCGGAAAAATGAACAGCAGTGGAGGGTTTAAAAACACGGAAGCGCCGTACAGGAGCGCATTTTTTAACAGGTTGACCATGATTAATAAAATCAAATAATACAGGCATATGATCCGAGAACACTGCATCACCAACTTTCACATTCTGAACAGATAAAACAGAGGATAAAACGAGATCCAGTGTGTGCCCACACACCTGTGTGGGACCATTTACAAATTGGGTCAGATTAAAAGAGTCCACCAAGTCTAAAAAATCCTTCACCAGAGGCTTCTCGGGGCAACAAACGTGAATATTAAAGTCCCCGACCATTAAAAGTTGGTCATATTTAGGCATGATCTCAGCCAATAGATCTGAAAAATCACTTATAAAGTTTTTATTATATTTTGGTGGACGATAAACCACCGCACAGAGAAGTGCAGGAGAGTGACCCAACTCAAAGAGGCTCAGTTCAAAACTGGAGTATGAGACTGCTGGTGACAACTGCTTACAGTCAAAGTTTGATTTAAAAACGGACACTAAACCTCCGCCTCGACCCGAGAGCCTCGGAGAATTGAAGAAAGTGTAGTCAGGCGGCAGCAGTTCAGTAAAAGCACTAGACTCACCGGGAGACAGCCAAGTTTCAGTCACAAACAGAAAATCCAGATCGTGAGAGGTAATGAAATCCCTTAAAATAACAGTTTTGTTCGTTAAGGATCTGGCGTTCACCAGACCCATCTTAAAATTATTCAGAACCACAGTTGCAAGCGAAGCGCGCTTCAGGTGCCGTAGGTTCTGGAAGTTCACGCCTCGCTGCCGCCTGCGTATGTAAGAGCGCGGAGTTCGAAAAACTTGATCCAAGCCAACAACCGGTACCAACCAGGATTTGACAGGATCCAAAGTGTGCCACAATGCATGAGAGTGTACAACAGGATCAGTATGCGCTTGAAACGCCCTGGAAGCGGCCATGAGGCCCCTGGTGTGGAGCGCTTGCCCGCTGAATCTTCATGCAAAAGTGGACTCTGTCCTGTGGATTTTATGACTCACATCGTCACTCAGCAGCTCCGTATAACTCAGCCCACAAACGAGAGCAGGAACCCACAAACGAGAGCAGGAACCTTCGTCTGCAGCGTCACCATCCTCCCCCTCTGCATTCTGCATCACCTCATCCTCAAGAAGTTCTGGATCTACACCACTACAAAGCGCAGGGGTTAGATGATGGAGAGAAGCTCTGTCCAGAGTGAACCCTCCTGTTCTATTATTAACCAAGTGTCAGTGTAGGAAGGTTCTGCCCCAACAGGAGACTCTCAGGTACCTGTTCAGGAGTTCTGTTAGCCTCTGGGAGTCCTCCACCAACTGACGATGACGCTGTAGATTAAGAACAGACATTAGGACATGGACTTTATGGTGTGTGTGTGTGTGTGTGTGTGTGTGTGTGTGTGTGTTACGTGCCAAGATCTGGTACGCCCTTCTGGTAAGAGTTGTTTGCTTTGCATGCATGACTCTTATTTTGCAGGCTTGCCTGAGTGGAGGCGGGGCTTACAATCAAGACTAATGGATAAAAGCAGACGAAGACCAGGAGAGCATGAGGAGAGCCATGCTGCTGTGCTTTTGTTTTTTATGCACACGACCTTCGTTTGTTAGTCTCTTTCTTTGGTTTTGTTGCATTGAGAAGAGGTGATTGATTGTGACTCTTTTGTCTGCTCTGGGCTGGGCAAGAGTAGATGAGTGCACTCCTACATTTAACATCACGTAGTTGAACTCTTGTCTAGACACCTCAGGTAAGCGGCGGTGATGTGTTTATTGTATGTGTATAGCAGGTTAGTGTAGAGTGGTTTTGTATGTTGTATGTGATGGGTTGTTGGGAGATAAGGTTTAGTATAGGTGTTTTGTTTGGTTTGGTTTATTTCATCACCGCTCCTAGCCCATTGCCCAGGGCTGAAGGGTTGTGTATTGCGCTTTGAGCTGTTACTTGCATACGTGCAATACACTGAGTCTTGATCCCTCCAACCTTGGCTTCCGTGTCTTACTATTCTTATGTGGGTTCTCTGGCCAGCACAACACAGAACATAGTAACAGCATATGTGCGACCCCTGAGTTCACCTTTGTGGCGTCCCGGGTCGTAACAAGTGGGGGCTCGTCCGGGATTGTTTTGTGCTGTTTTGAGAGCTTACAGTGTGTATGAGACGGGTGTGGTGAGGTGTATTAGTACTGCACATGGCTGCCTTTGACATACAGGCGTTTTTGAGTTGCCCCTCAGTCGAGTGTTTGGACACATGTAAAAAGGATCAGTTGTTGGAAATAGCTGAGGCTGTGGGTCTGTCTTTGTCTCGCCAATTGTTAAAATCCGAGATAAAACGAAATGTTATCGAACACCTGACGGGGTTACGGCTGTTGGGTCAGCAGGTGCTTGCGCCTGGTGACGTCACGGGGGCGGAACCTCCGGTTCTGGCAAAGAGCGAGGAAAAATTGGTGAGTAGCGAGGTTCAAGGCAGCAAAGCCACGCTACCACGGTTTGACCCGCTTTCGCCTTACACGGGAACGGGTTCTCGAGAGGATGCGCGTATGCGTGTGCGGGTGGCGCGATTAGAGATGGAGCGACAAGAACGCGCTCAGCAGAGACAGGCAGACTTCGACTTACGCATCGCTGTTCGGCGTTTGGAGTTGGAGGTGGACAGGGAGGTCCGTTTGCGTGAACTACAGCTGAAAGCAGACAACGCCTCAGCAGTGGAAGTTCCTGTCCGGAGTCATGATCCTAGTGTGGTGTTTCCCTCGACGCCTGTTTCTGCGTCTCGAGACTGTTCGGATTTCCAGGTAACGAAACATATAGCGTTGGTGCCGTCGTTTCGTGAGGCAGAAGTGGATACCTACTTCTCCCTGTTTGAACGTATAGCTACGTCACTTAGTTGGCCGAAGGGTTTGTGGACGCTCTTGTTGCAAAGCAAGCTGGTTGGGAAGGCTCAAGAAGCGTATTCAGCCTTATCCTTACAGGAAAGTATGGACTACGATGTGGTTAAGACGGCCATTCTGCGTGCATACGAGTTAGTCCCTGAGGCGTATCGACAACGATTTAGGTCCTGTAGGAAATCAGACTCCCAGACTTATGTGGAGTTTGCTAGGGAGAAAGCCCAGTTGTTTGCGAAATGGTTGGTGGCTAGCCACGTGAGCAGTTTGGATTCGTTACGAGAACTTATGTTGTTGGAAGAGTTTAAAGATTGTCTTCCTGCACCAGTGGTAGTGCATTTAAACGAGTGTAAAGCCACTACGGTAAATCACGCTGCTGTGTTGGCGGATGAGTTCGTACTGACACATCGGCCTCTGTTTGTGCCGCGGTCTACCATGAGACCTGTACCTGTGGAGCAGAGGCCCAAACCAGATCCACATAAACGGGTGAATAGTGCGGGTCCCGCTGCTCATGTTGAATGTTATTACTGTCACAAACAGGGCCATGTGGTAGCTGATTGTCCGGTTTTGAAGCGGAAACATGAGCGTCAAGAGAAGTTACACGTCAAATCTGTGGGAGTGTTGTCAACCTCCGAAGACGCACTTCAGAGCGGGGGCTGTTACAAACCATTTCTGTCTTCAGGCACGTTGTCGGTAGGTGAGGGAGATCAATCTGCAAACGAGGTCGTAATTTTGCGTGATACGGGAGCGTCCTTGTCATTGGTACGCGAAAGTGTTTTGCCTTTGTCTGACCAGACATTTACTGGAACTTATGCCCTTTGTCAGGGCTTGGATTTGTCATATGTCCAGATACCGTTGCACTATGTGTATTTGCGATCAGGTTTGGTTACAGGCAGAATTAAAGTTGGTGTTCGTTCGGTGTTGCCTCTCAAAGGCGTGGATGTTTTGCTTGGGAATGACGTGGCTGGCGGCAATGTAGTGCCGACGATTGAAGTGGGAGAGGAATGTGACAGCTGCCAATCAGACGGTCTCGCCGTCCGTCACCCCGACGTGTTTGCTGCGTGTGTGGTTACGCGGTCACAGGAGCGGAAGAAACAACAAGAGGGGAATGTCGCTCTTGCGGACTCTTTTATGGCGCAGCTGGACGTCGGGGATGATTCGAAAACCAAACGGTTGACTGATATGGTTATGGGATTCTCAGGTGAGCGACACGTGACAAGAGATCAGTTGATTGAGGCACAGAGAACTGACAAAAGTTTGCAAGCGTGTTATGACGCGGTTCGAGTGTGTTCCATGTCGGGACGACGAGGTGCCCAATATTTTCTGGAAGATGGCATGTTGGTGCGTAAGTGGACGGCCCAGGGAACTGCTTACGAGGCCATAGTACAGATTGTTGTTCCGCTGGTTTTTCGGCGCTTGGTATTACAGACAGCGCACGATGTTCCTTGGTCCGGTCATATGGGCATTCGGAAGACTTATCATCGGGTCCTTCAGAATTTCTTTTGGCCTGGTTTGAAGGCTGATGTGAAGGAGTATTGCTCTAGTTGTGAAACATGTCAGAAGGTGGGAAAACCGAACCAGGTGATTCCCCCTGTACCTCTACGCCCTATTCCTGTTGTGGGGGAGCCTTTCGACACAATATTAATGGACTGTGTTGGGCCTTTGCCTAAAACAAAGGCCGGCAATCAATATCTGTTAACAATTATGTGTATGTCAACTCGATTCCCAGAAGCGATTCCGTTGAGACATATAACAGCTGTGACTGTGCTTAAAGCCTTCACGAAGTTTTTTACCACGTTCGGTCTTCCGCGGGTTATCCAGACCGATCAGGGAACCAACTTCATGTCTAGAATCTTCCAGAAAGTGATTCGGGATCTGGGTATCCAGCATAGGACATCCAGCCCTTACCATCCTCAGTCACAAGGGGCTTTGGAGCGATTCCACCAGTCACTGAAAACTATGCTAAAAGCATACTGTCTGAATAGCGGAAAAGACTGGGATGAGGGTGTACCGTTCGTGCTTTTCGCGTCTCGAGAGGCAGTACAAGAGTCATTACGGTTTAGTCCGGCACAATTGGTGTTCGGACACGTTGTTAGGGGTCCCTTGAAACTGTTGCGTGATGCTTTGTCAACAACGCCGAGTGCACCGATGAATGTGTTGGATTATGCCAGCACGTTCCGTGAAAGGTGGCATAAAGCCTGTAAGTTTGCAGCGGACATGTTAACTAAGTCTCAAGTGGCAATGAAGTCCCGGTATGACATGAAAGCTGTGTCACGAGAATTTACAGCTGGAATGCAAGTACTAGTGTTACTACCTGTTAAGGGTGCGAGTTTGTCCTCCCGTTTTATGGGTCCCTATCAGATAAAGAAGCGATTGAGTGAGACAGACTATTTAATAGACATGCCTGATAGAAAACGGCGGTTTCGCGTTTGTCACATCAATATGCTTAAGCCGTTTCGTGGAGCGGTAGCGGAACCGGTTGTGATCCCCAAAACACCCGAGGTGGTGAAGGACGTAGCCGTGGTGGCTACTGTTGAGAGGGACCACGAAGAGTTGTTGTTGGACGCAGACACATCGACAACCAATATCGGTGTGCGTCTTGTTAATTCGCGGCTGTTACAAGCTCTGGAGCAAGGGAAAACGTCTATGTTGCATGATCTCACAGAAGAACAGAGAGCCGAATTAATAGCGGTTATTAAGGACTTTACTATCGTCTTTGGTGACGTGCCTACGCGTACTGCAGAGTTGGCGCATGACATCAAGGTGACGCGGGAGATCCCGCTTAAGCAACATCCATATAGGGTGAACGCCCAGAAAAGAGAAATACTCCGCAAAGAGGTGTCATATTTACTGGAGCATGGATTAGCTATCCATAGCAAAAGCCCTTGGAGTTCTCCGTGTGTACTGGTTCCGAAGCCTGACGGCAGTTTTAGGTTATGCACGGATTACAGGCGTTTAAATGCCATAACAGTGACTGATTCCTTTCCGTTGCCACGCATAGACGATTGTGTGGACGCTATAGGAGATGCTCGTTTTGTGACCAAGCTGGACTTGCTGAAGGGGTACTGGCAAGTGCCGCTGACCCCTAGAGCATCTGAGTTATCCGCGTTTGTTACGCCAGATGCGTTCTTACAGTACACCGTGATGCCTTTTGGCCTAAAGAACGCTCCGGCTACATTCCAGAGACTCGTAAACGGAGTTTTTGCTAATCTACCGGGGTGCACAGCCTACCTAGATGATGTGGTTGTGTATTCCTGGGATTGGATCAGCCACTTACAGTTGCTGCGAGAAGTATTCGCAAGGTTGGCACGTGCCACCTTAACAGTAAATCTGGCGAAGTGTGATTTTGCGCGGGCAACCGTTACTTACTTAGGTTTGCAAGTCGGCCACGGTCATGTGTGTCCACTTGCTCAGAAAGTAAAGGCGATTCTGGACTTTCCTCGTCCTACTACCCGCCGGGAACTGCGGCGATTCTTAGGCATGATGGGATATTACAGGGGATTCTGCAAGAACTTTTCCACCGTTGCTGAGCCATTGACGGCTTTGTTAAGTCCTAAAGCGACGTTCCGATGGCCTCCTGATGCTCAGGCGGCGTTTAACAGTGTGAAAAGTCTGTTATGTTCTGCTCCTGTTCTGAAGGCTCCCGATTTCGCGAAACCGTTTAAGTTAGAGGTTGACGCCAGTGGAGTGGGAGCAGGAGCTGTCCTCCTACAGGAAGACAAGGGACTTGACCATCCCGTTTGTTATTATTCCCATAAGTTTAGTGAGTGTCAGACCCGGTACTCTACTATTGAGCGGGAAGCACTAGCTCTGTTGTTAGCCCTCAGGCATTTTGAGGTTTATGTGGGTTCCAGTACGTCACCGGTGGTGGTGTACACGGACCATAACCCTTTGGTTTTCCTCTCCAGGATGTATAACCAGAACCAACGATTGATGAGGTGGTTTTTGATTATGCAGGAATACAACCTTGAGATGAGACACAAGAAGGGCGCGGACAACAAAGTAGCTGATGCCTTGTCACGATGAGGCTGTGAGACGTTCTGTAACACTCCCTCTGTTTGTGCTTTGTTTCTCTTTTCTTGTTCGTGTTTTCTTTTTTAGGGGGGGCGTGTTACGTGCCAAGATCTGGTACGCCCTTCTGGTAAGAGTTGTTTGCTTTGCATGCATGACTCTTATTTTGCAGGCTTGCCTGAGTGGAGGCGGGGCTTACAATCAAGACTAATGGATAAAAGCAGACGAAGACCAGGAGAGCATGAGGAGAGCCATGCTGCTGTGCTTTTGTTTTTTATGCACACGACCTTCGTTTGTTAGTCTCTTTCTTTGGTTTTGTTGCATTGAGAAGAGGTGATTGATTGTGACTCTTTTGTCTGCTCTGGGCTGGGCAAGAGTAGATGAGTGCACTCCTACATTTAACATCACGTAGTTGAACTCTTGTCTAGACACCTCAGGTAAGCGGCGGTGATGTGTTTATTGTATGTGTATAGCAGGTTAGTGTAGAGTGGTTTTGTATGTTGTATGTGATGGGTTGTTGGGAGATAAGGTTTAGTATAGGTGTTTTGTTTGGTTTGGTTTATTTCATCACCGCTCCTAGCCCATTGCCCAGGGCTGAAGGGTTGTGTATTGCGCTTTGAGCTGTTACTTGCATACGTGCAATACACTGAGTCTTGATCCCTCCAACCTTGGCTTCCGTGTCTTACTATTCTTATGTGGGTTCTCTGGCCAGCACAACACAGAACATAGTAACAGCATATGTGCGACCCCTGAGTTCACCTTTGTGGCGTCCCGGGTCGTAACAGTGTGTTTGTGGAGGGGTGCGAGTGTGTGTGTGTGTGTGTGTGTGTGTGTGTGTGTGTGTGTGTGTGTGTGTGTATGCGTGTGTGTGTGTGTGTGTGTTTGTGGAGGGGTGCGAGTGTGTGTGTGTGTGTGTGTGTGTGTGTGTGTGTGTGTGTGTGGAGGGGTGCGAGTGTGTGTGTCCCTTCTTACTCTCTCTGCCACTTGCTCTTTGAGAACCTCAATGGGCACAGCCAGAAGGCCCAGTGCATTCTGGGAATTCCTGAGAAACCTCGGGTCAGGTGCCTGAGATGTAAGAGAGCTCATTTTGCATTTTGATCTACTACATGTGTCAAATTCAGAACATGTACACAAGAAATAAAATAAATCATTAGAAGCATTCATTAGTATTCTTTTGAAACATTAATTTCACTGTGGTTTGTTATAAGAGAATATGTGAGAATTTCAAATTTCCTTGTAGGATGCACGTTTTGCAAATTAAAAGAAACAAACCTTGTCAGTAGGTGTACATGTATAATTTACAGCAGAATGAAGTATTGTTTTGATAACAAACCTTGTCAGTAGGTCTACATGTATAATTTACAGCAGAATGAAGTATTGTTTTGATAACAAACCTTGTCAGTAGGTCTATATGTATAATTTACAGCAGAATGAAGTATTGTTTTGATAACAAACCTTGTCAGTAGGTCTACATGTATAATTTACAGCAGAATGAAGTATTGTTTTGATAATGTTTTGTATAGACTGTCCATGTGTATAAGCACCTTGTAGTCATCCTCCTTCTTGCTGAGGTAAACTCGGTTTCCCAAGGAGTCTGTGACCGTGATGTAATCTCCTGTTGCTGGGGGACGTTTTCGTGCGTGACACGCTGCCATGGTAACCCTCTTTGGTGATTCCTGTAGTGTTACCAGGCCACTGATGTCCAAAACACTGGCTGCCATGGCAATCGGTGGCCTATCAGACTCAATGCAAACCTGCAAAGAGATAAGACAGGAAACCATGATGAACCATTACCAGACATGTGAACAAGTCACTAAGTTGCAAGTAACAAGTAAGTCTCACGTCTTCACAATCAAGTCTCGAGTCAAGTCCCAAGTCTTAAACTTCAAGTCCTAGTCAAGTCACCAGATGTAATTTCAGTATTTAACATAATCGATGTAGTTGATTAGTAGTATATTAAGGTAGTCAGACTAACTAACGTTAGGCGTTTGAGTGATTCGGTGCGCTTGGGTGAGATGTCGTCGCAATTGTCGTCACCTACCTCCCACCCCCCTCGCCTCAATGACTTTCGGTCGTCCGTCTACACCCCCCCCCCCCCCCCCCCCCCCGGTCTCATGTGGACCCTTGTAAAAGTAAATTTCCGACCCCTGAGTTACCCCAGCTAGTTAGCTAACCGTTATAGCATTATGTGAAATATACATAACAGACTTACTTTTGTTTGTGCAGCCTCAAATGTCGAACAAAGTTTGAAGTGGTTGCATCTCCATCTCTTATCCTGACTCCACATGTCTTGTATGAGTGTGTGGACTGTTAGTGTGTGTATGAGTGTGTGGACTGTTAGTGTGTGTAAGAGTGTGTGGACTGTTAATATGTGTAAGACTGTGGACTGTTAGTGTGTGTAAGAGCTACTCAGGGGATTAGTGAGGGGGACACTGTAGACCAGTAGAAGTTTCCATGATGAGACCTTCTACCAGTCAAGACCAGTGGGACAAAGCTACACATCTTAATGCAGCTCACACACTTCCTGCTTCTGTGTGACCTCATCTGTCCTGATTCACTAGAATGTGTTTGAACTTCCTGGAGACCAAAGCAGCTAAACTGGTTGTGGGTAAAAAGTCAATGAGACTGAAACCAAACTTTCAATATGATGCTAAACTGAATACAAAGAATGTGGAAACTTCAGTGCCAACATCAACACACACACACACACACACATACACACACACACACACATCTTTAGTCCCCACTGCCCCCTCTCTATTTATTCAGAGGGATGTGTGTAGTGTCATCATGTGAATGAATTAATGTTCAATTTATATAGCACACCCAAGGTCACTTTACAAGCACACACACACACACACACCTGTTTTCATTGAACACTAAGAGCGACATCGTCGTACACTCAAGGAGTATTTGTCGCGGACTGCTAATTTACCTAACCTCCATGTCTTTGGACTGTGAGAGGAAACCGGAGACCCTGGAGGAAACCCATGCAGACACAGGGAGAACATGGAAACTCCTCTCAGATAGGGACTTGAACCCAAGACCCCAGTGCTGAGAGGCAAACATGCTAACCACCAAGCCACCATGTTGTGGGAGGGAGGGACACTCATGATGTCCTCAGCTGTCTTCACTGTCCACTGCAGGGTTTTGTGGTCTGAGACAATGCAGCTTCCACACCAGACAGTGATACAGATGATCAGGACACTCTCAGTGACTCCTCTGTAGAGCAAGGTGAGGATGGGGGAGGGGCCTGTTCACCTCACTCACAGGAAGTGGAGACACTGCTGTGATTTTATTGGCTAGAGACATGGAGAGGGAGGAACATTTTAAGGACTCCAAAGACATTTAATTTTGTTTTAATGATTCTCATGAACTTTATATTTACACTCAAACATTATTACATTTATGGCATTTGGCAGACGCCCTTATCCAGAGCGACTTACATTTTTATCTCATTTTTTATACAAGTGAGCAATTGAGGGTTATTGGCCTTGCTCAGGGGCACCTCAGTCATGGCATCAGGCCTGGGGGTCAAACCCACAACCCTCCGGTCACAAGACCAGTTCCCTAACCACCAGGCCATGACTGCCCACCTGAATTTTTTATTAAAATTTAATTTTTTTATTAAAAATTCTGATACTTCTTTTAGTATTCATTTTGGTACACACATGAACACACACTTGCAGAAATGATTTGACTTCAGATATACTGTACTTGATCTGATATGTGATTGAAATGTGCTCTGACTGGTTTGTCTCTTTCCAAAGAAAATGAAAGTGCAGAATGATTATAACTCAGTTTAGAGAGAGTAGAGAGAGAAGAGTAGTGTAGAGTGGATAGTGTGTAGAATGTGTGTGTGTGTACAGGTGTGTGTAATAGTGTAACAAAAATATTAGACTATGAGAAGCTGCAGTATTGACATGGAGAATATGTCAGTGTGTTTTGGTGTGAAGCTGCAGTACTGACATGGAGATGATGTGAGGTTGTGTTGGTGTGAAGAAATGCTGCTGTAGTCCTGTATGATGAACTTTTCTACCTGGAGACTCTCAGAATGATCTCAGGAAAAGGTAACACTGCTCTCAGCTTTATGGGGGATATTATTACTGCTGTACATGACTGTGGATTTGACTTTGTTGTTCTGGGTTTGATTCTCGGTTTGGTGGAGTTTGCATGTTCTCCCTGTGCCTGCGTGGGTTTTCTCTGGATACTCCAGTTTCCTCCCACAGGCCAAAGACATGCGTGTTAGGTTGGTCACACTTAATTGTCTGTAGGTGGTAGTGTGTCTGTGCGTTGGCCATGTAGTGGATGGGCGACCTGCCCACGGTGTACCCGGCCTTCACCCAATGATGCCCCACTAGTGGGATTAAGTGGGATGGTTACTGCATCACCTACGCATGCTCCTTCTCAGTTGTTAGTCTGTACTGGTATTGATTCTGTGGTTGTTGGGGTTTATTGGTTCTGGGGTTGTCTGTCTGTACTGGTTTACCTCTTGTGGTTACTGGACTCCGGTCTATCTCCACAGTCTTCACCTTGTGAAGTGACAGGTAGCAGAGAGGCCCTTTATCTAAAATCAGGAAGGAATCCTCACTGTGAGCTATGACCAGCCAGTCAAAGCACTTCATGACAGATGGGGTCAGTACTACAGTGGTATAATGACTCATCGATTCATGTGACTCAGGACTGGTTTGGTAGTACAATGAAATATTCCGTACTGAACTATGTAGGGACAGCAGGCTGTGGCAGGGAAGATGTGTGTGGAGACATCAGCTAGCTGGTGGCCTCTGTCCTTCAGCCTGTGACCGAGAGTGCTGTGAAGGTCAGCAGATCTGTGGAGGTTCACCCCCAGCAGGGTCCTCCATCAGCTGCAGTCACACACAGCACCTGCTCACCAGCTGGAAGTTTGATCCTCATTTTGCTTCAAAATTGGATTCCTTAAAACAGACACTGAAGGTGTTTGGAGCCATTGGAAGTTCAGCATCATTAATACAGATGAGATGATCATTCCTCTAGTATTTGGTGGCAGTTTGAATGTTCTTCCATATATGTTGTGTGTCTCTGTGAAACCTTGAATGCTTCTTGTTTTCCTGATAGTGGTGATGAGTCTGTTCTTGTTTTCCTGATAGTGGTGGTGAGTCTGGTCTTGTTTTCCTGATAGTGGTGGTGAGTCTGGTCTTGTTTTCCTGATAGTGGTGATGAGTCTGTTCTTGTTTTCCTGATAGTGGTGGTGAGTCTGGTCTTGTTTTCCTGATAGTGGTGGTGAGTCTGGTCTTGTTTTCCTGATAGTGGTGATGAGTCTGGTCTTGTTTTCCTGATATTGGTGGTGAGTCTGGTCTTGTTTTCCTGATAGTGGTGATGAGTCTGGTCTTGTTTTCCTGATAGTGGTGGTGAGTCTGGTCTTGTTTTCCTGATAGTGGTGATGAGTCTGGTCTTGTTTTCCTGATAGTGGTGGTCAGTCTGTACTTGGCTGTCCTGGGTGCTGTTCTGTTCTGTTCTGCCTTCTGAAGGCAACATCATGAACAGAGAAGTGACTGAAGTATTTAGCATTCAGATTATGTAAATTCCTCCAGATCTGTGTGATCCTATAAGAAGTAACTTCCTCGTACATGATCAGTGAGTTTGAACCAGTCCTGCAGAGCTGAAAGCACTCACAGTCATAATACGATGGTTTCTCTCCTATTTCAGCTGTGATTGGTGTGTGTGAACAAGTAGAACAGAAATGGTCAGCCAGAGTGTGTGTGTGTGTGTGTGTGTGTGTGTGTGTGTGTGTGTGTGTGTGTGTGTGTGTGTGTGTGTGTGTGTGTGTGAGTGTGTGTGTGAGTGTGTGTGTTTGTGTGTGTGTGTGTGTGTGTGTGTGTGTGTGTGTGTGTGTGTGTGTGTGTGTGTGTGTGTGTGTGTATCAGAGTCAGACAATGAATACACAGACTGCCTTTAAAAGCAAGCATGTGTAAAAACTAGTGTGTCATTCGTGAACGATTTGTTCGAATGAACGAATCATTTGAGTGAACGTACTGAATCGAATCGCTTCCTCAGTTGATTCGTTCCTTTCTCAGTTCAGTAGTTGAGCTCAGCAGTGACTGTGCAGGCCTGCGAATCTGGAGGTGGAGACTCTCATTGCAAGGGAACTGCGCTTGCTCAGTGATTCGTTCACTGTACTGAGGGCTCTCGTTCATTCTCTGATTCGTTCATGAACTGAGGGCTCTCGTTTACTATATGATGTATTCATGAACTGAGGGCTCTTGTTCATTCTCTGATTCGTTCACTGAATTGAGAGCTCTCGTTCACTCTGATTCGTTCACTGAATGTACTGTCACTGTGATTCACATTCGCGCTGCGCTGCCACTCACTCACATTGTCTTTTTGATTGCACATTTGATTGCACAAGTTATTTTTGCACTCAAAGTTGTAGGTTAGTTCAAACTTATTTTTTGTATTATGTTACAGTGATCCCGCACCACTTCGCGTTTCAGCTTTTGTGAATTCACTCTTTCACAGGTTTTTATAAGATATTAATGGGGGGAAATAATTCGTGGGTCATCACTTTATTACCGGTTGTCTGCAGAATTTGATTAGTGGAAAAAATATATATATTATGATTTTTTACATGACAAAATCTCAAAATGTATAAAAATATAAAAGTAATAATTCTAACAATAAAGGAATGTTAGAAATAATAAAATAGTACAAATTACAGTAAATAGCAGACGTGTGGACTCGAGTCACATGACTTGGACTCGAGTCCGACTCGAGTCACTAAACTGATGACTTGTGACTTGACTCGACAACATCACTGAAGACTTGCGACTTGACTTGGACTTTACCTTTACTGACTTGGACTTGGAATCGGACTTGAGCTTTAAGACTTGAAAAGACTTGAAATCCTTATTTTAACATAATAAATAAGTAATATAGAATCAAATAACTGGATCATTTTGTATTAAATGGTGCTGTAAAATGTGAACCGCTCAGCTCAGTTTATCCGTAACTGAGAGGGGGAGGGGGGCAGCAGTGTTGAATTTGTTCGGATAAGCAACATGCTCCCAAAAATTATCCTGTTCAATCACAAAGATTATGCTGTTGTGAATAAAAGAACTGTGACATGCAAGAGATTTGGAGTCGGGATAAGAGATGGAGATGCAACCACTTCAAACTTTGTTCGACATTTGAGGCTGCACAAACAAAATCAAGTCTCTGCTATGTATATTTAACATAATGCTATAACGGTTAGCTAGCTAGCTGGGATATGATAACTCAGGGGTCGAAAATTAACTTTTACAAAGGTCCACATGAGCAACTTGACTTGTGTCAGCGGTCCGCACCAACGATAATTCGAAAGCGGATACCGGGGGACGGGTGGCCGGACAGACGCGAGAGGCGGGGGGTGGGGGGGCTAGGTGACGACGACGACGATTGCGACATCTCACTCAAGCGAACCGAAACGCATCAAACGCCTAACGTTAGTTAGTCTGACTAACTTAATATACTACTAATCAACTGCATCAATTGTGTTAATTATTGAAATTACATCTGGTGACTTGACTAGGACTTGAAGTTTAAGACTTGCGACTTGACTCAAAACTTGATTGTATTGACTTGGGACTTGACTCGAGACTTGATTGTGAAGACTTGAGACTTACTTGTTACTTGCAACTTAGTGACTTGTTCACATGTCTGGTAAATAGTGCATATTTACTCTCGGAAACGAGAACCAGCATCACTTGAGACGCTACTCGCCTACATGAGATTATAAACAACATGACTGGTTGCTCGCTGGACAAGCACACATGCACAGAACAGTGTGGGAATGGTTATTAATGGAATGGGAAAGGTTTATGTAACGTAAAGGTGTGGGGAGGGTTTATACAGCCTTAAGATAGGTTATAAATACTTAAATATACCGTTTTTACTTCGGGTGGTTCTGGAATCTCCAGAATGCTATAAACGAGGGATTACTGTATTTGTAATGTAATTTATATTTCCTATAATAAACCCAACATTTAATTGCATATTTTTATTTCTCTCCTGGTCCCTGAGACTGTGAACTAAACTGAAACATGAACCGTTCAGCCGTGTATCAGTTAGATGGGTCGGAGTCCTGCCAAGCACTGAACAATTCGGTGAACAAATATTTTGAACAAATCTTTTTAGTGAACTGATTCTAATGTTTCAGTTTATTTAAAGGAAGTATGTGTTTTAGGTATTTAAACTGTTCTAGGTTTTAAGTATTGATGGATTACAGTTGTTAGGTTTTAAGTATTTAAATGGTTCTAGGTTTTAAGGTTTACAGTACTTGGGTTTTAAGTATTGAAGGATTTCAGTACTTGGGTTTTAAGTATTTAAACTGTGTTTCAGGGATGAAGCTGGTGTGTGTGTCATTCCTGCTGTCCTGTTTACTTATGGTGTCCACATCAGGTACGTGTCCTGTACAAGCTGTGTGTGTGTATGTGTGGTGTGTGTTGTATGTGTGTGTGTATATGTGGTGTGTGTTTGTGTATGTGTGGTGTGTGTTGTGTGTGTGTGTGTGTATGTGTGGTGTGTGTTGTATACGTGCCTGGGGTCAGAGAGAAATTATTATGTGTGTCTAAAGCTTTGCTTAAGGTACATTATAAATGGAACTGTTAAACATGGCTTTAAAATAAAACTACTAAATGACTCAATGACTGTTAACTGGATTTAAATTTGTGTTTGAACAGTCTTGTGCTCCCCTGTCTAAGAATATTGTCTATTCTCAATCTGCCTGCTCATACAGTATATTTATGGCTTCTGTTGTTATAAACAATAAAAACATAATGCGTCTCTAAGACTGAGATATATATATATATATATATATATATATATATATATATATATATATATATATATATATATATATATATATCAATCCTTCTGTGACGTTCGGGGGTCGGCGAAAGACGAGACACAGAATCCTCCTTATGACAAACGTCACCTTTTATTTCAACAAACATATAGTGCGTAAAGCGCACGGAGAACGAGTAACACTCACACTGAAATGTGTAGACTCTAGAGCACAGGACACTGCGCGAGCGCACATTAAATAGACAAACCACATTAGCCCCACGTGATTACGAGACGAGTCACAGGTGAGACGAATTATCACAAGACATAACCATAACCACGTACTTCCACAGACGCAGACGATGCACGTGGACAACGTAAACACACGCCCAATCGGGAGGGGCCGGGGTCCTCAACGTGACACCCTCAAAATGTTTAAAGGCTCTGTGTACAGCTGGGGTTCAGTTTGATTCTCACTAAGATACCAGCCAATCAGACGTTTGCTCATAGGAAATTCACATGCTTAGTAAACAACTCTGAGGGCACTTGGGTGTCTATTCTGACCAATAAAAGAAACAGATGAGTAGGAGACATTGTATATAGTGGAGAACATATTACAGCAGAGTACCTCATTAGACCAGTGTGACTAACACAGAGCACTTCATCAGACCAGTGTGACTAACACAGAGTACCTCGTTACACCAGTGTGACTAACACAGAGTACCTCATTACACCAGTGTGACTAACACAGAGTACCTCATTATACCAGTGTGACTAACACAGAGTACCTCATTACACCAGTGTGACTAACACAGAGTACCTCATTAGACCAGTGTGACTAACACAGAGTACCTCATTACACCAGTGTGACTAACACAGAGTACCTCATTAGACCAGTGTGACTAACACAGAGTACTTCATTACACCAGTGTGACTAACACAGAGTACCTCATTTGAACAGTGTGACAAACACGGAGTACCTCATTACACCAGTGGGACTAACACAGAGCACTTCATCAGACCAGTGTGACTAACACAGAGTACCTCGTTATACCAGTGTGACTAACACAGAGTACCTCATTATACCAGTGTGACTAACACAGAGTACCTCATTACACCAGTGTAACTAACACAGAGTACCTCATTATACCAGTGTAACTAACAACCACCAGTTCTATTATGCAGTAGGAAGAGTGATGATACTGATATAGTAGAATATGTCAATACTGAAATGTGTTATAGACATTTTATGTTTGGTTTTCATTGCAGAGGACGTTAAGGTAGTTGGTCCAGATGCTACTCTTTTTGTTGATGCTGGTGAAGACCTGGTTCTGCCCTGTTCTCTACAACCCAACATCAGTGCTGTGAACATGAGAGTGGAGTGGATCAGACCAGATCTGACAGAAATGGATAGATTTGTTCATCTGTATATAAACTATAGAGACTGGACTAATGGGCAGATAGAGTCCTACAGAGGGAGGACAGGACTGTTTAAAGAAGAGCTACAGAAAGGCAACACCTCACTGAAACTCTCAGCAGTCCAACCATCTGACCAAGGAGTTTATAAGTGTCTTATTCGGTCCTCTGATTGGTATGATGATGCTACTCTTTATGTGGCTGTAAAAGGTAAGAGCCATTTACAGGTTTAAACACTTATTTTACCTGTCACACTCATTATTTTCATATTGTTTTTGCTAACAAATCATTATTTTATTTTTTGGACCACCAATTGTTTAAAGCTGGGAACTAAGCATAACGTACAAGGAATCAGTTATATTTTATTTCAAATTCAGATATTTTGGTTCTGGAGTTGACAAATGGCAATTACCGTTTGTGAAACTCCATTTGCCATATTTAATAATGCACAATTATATATAATATATATAAATATCAAATAGTTACAATATAACTCACTCTTGGCATGTTTAATCTCATTTCAGATGAGGGGGTTCATACTTGGAAGATTGCAGTCATCTGCATTTCAGTTTTTGTTTTGGGATTAATTGCATTTGCTGTTTATATCTTGAAAGGTAAGTTTCAATTGATGCTTTTTATGACTAATATCCTGAATATTTCATATATATTAACCTGTTTATGTACAGTAAGTGTCATGTAATGTCATTGTTATGGAACAGTACAGCTAGGACATTCACAGTGAGTGTGAGGAGGGAGGAGGCAGACAGATCAGTTAATGATTAACTAAACTGTCAAATAATTCAAACTGAAACATTGAACAACACTATCACATTCAAACAATTACTGAGTGAAATACTTGTTAGATATATTATTATTGTTCCTTTTTTCCTTTCTTTCTTATTCTTGTACATTATTCTAATATTCAGTGCCAATTAATAAATGTCAAACACCAAACGTCTTGGCTGATGAATTTGGTGTATGTAATTTTCACCAAACAGATTTCAGGCATATTATTGAGTAACTACAGTGAAAATTTCACCAGCTGCACTGATAGTATGAAAAGCAGCTGTAAGAGGAATGTGAGTCAGACTATTAATATCCTTTTGAATTTGAGATGTTTCTTCTATTTCAAGTTACATTCTCAGAGAAGCAGCTTTCTCCTGCACAGTGTTCAGCTGTATCCTACCTGTATCGCAACTCACAGTATGTGAGGAATGAGTGGAACCAAGAAAAATACAACACATCAGAGGAGGGTTATAGGAGACTCATCCCCGCTGTCACCAACTGTAGAAAAGCTCGGTGAGTGATCCATAACACTGTTAGAAATGAACATTTCAATATTGATGAATTAAAGTAAAGTATGGTGGACCACATATTACAGATACTCCCACAATGGAAAGATTAGTGAATTATTATTGATTAATTATTGAATATTCTAGATCAGGGGTGTCGAACTCATTTTGGTCTGGGGGCCACATACAACTTAATCTGATCTCAAGGGGGCCGGACCAGTAAACTCATTCCAAAATTACATGGAACTAACAATAAATCCACTTTTTTATTTGTATTAGTGCAAAGAAGTAAATTATAAAAATATTGATATGAAATGAATTGTCCTTTTACTAAATATATTATGAATAACTTTTTACTTTTTAAGAAAAGTATGTGCAATTTCAACAACACTTTTACTCAGTTAAACATAAGTTTAAGTCCATTATGCATAAAATCTGATCACAGTGACATTTTCCACATCTGGGAAGCAATTCCAAACACATGAACTTTCCATTTTTCTTGAAAAATCTGACACTCTGTGTCCACTTTTCTCTTTTTTGACAAAGATATTTCACAGAACAAGCCAAAACACGCCTCTAGCAGACAATATAGGAACCATTGACCGTATATATAATGGACGGTACGTCACCGTTGACTCCCGTTGTGAGTTTTTGAAGCCACCAAGATGGCCGCACGGATGCTGCCATCTTGAAAATTGGAACCAGAGCATGCGCATTAGAACCGGTAGGCAGGACAGTATCTCCGCCAGAGACCGTATCTCCGCCCTGACATTCGTTAGGAAACGCCCACCAGTATAGAAACTTTTGACGTTTTACAAAATAAACAAACGTCTGACGAGAGTTTTGCTGTTGAGCGCGTTCACGTTTGAGCGTCTGGTAATAGATGTCAACCAACGCAGCTATTAACTGTCAATCACCTTATCGCCACACCCCTTTAAATAACACTTAATAACTTCTATAAAATCTTTTTTCGTCCGGCCCGTTCACTAACATGGGAATGGGCGGGGTTAAAAGTTGTACTGCAGCCAGCCACTAGAGGGCAGCTGACTAACGGAGGCTTCACTTTTCACTCGCGTCATCCAGTCCACTTATATATACATACAGTCAATGATAGGAACTGCAGATTTGACAAGTTACAGAGCATGTAACATAAGGTGGATCACGACCAGTTCTACTGTAGTCTATGTGGGAGGACCTTATATACATTGTGGAGTGTGGGAGGAGGAAGATGAGTTTAAGGAGGGGTAATTGGGGGATGAAGATGAGGAGGAAGAGGAGTTTAAGGAGGGGTCACTGTGGGATGAAGGTGATTGCACTTGGGCAATCAACATTGGGTAGGGTAATTGATAGTCGTCACCTTAGGGTTGAGACCTCAAAGGATATACAAACAAAGGGCAGAGGGGTTGGGCATGCAAAGGTGGGCAACCATCAACACTTCTCAAGGATTTGATGGTTACCCCACCAGGGGTTGATTGTATATAGAGAGACAGCAGACGATGAATAATCTCCATAGAGACAAAGGGGTGAGATCTGAAATAAGCATCTTTTCTCTCACTGGTTAAACCAGTGGTTCCCAAAGTGGGGGCGCTGAGCTTGGAAGTAAATGATGTGCACATCAGGGTTGTAGTGTTTTAATTCGCTAACTACTGGTGATAGATCGCTATTGTGTTATACAGTCGCCACCTCCCCGCTCAACAACTTACATTTGCCACCCCCCCCACCGCTCAACAACTTACATTCGCCACCCCCCCCACCGCTCAACAACTTACATTCGCCACCCCCTCGCTCCAAAACTTACATTCGCCACCTCCCCACCGCTCAACAACTTACATTCGTAATCCCCCCACCGCTCAACAACTTACATTCGCCACCCCCCCTCGCTCAACAACTTACACGTGTCCCTGCCCCCCCACCTCAACAACTTACACTCGTCACCCCCCCCCCCCCACTCAACAAAAAAAATATTGGGCACAGGGGGGGCACAAAAATATTCTCATCTACTAAAGGGGGGCACGGCAGAAAATGTTTGGGAACCACTGGTTTAAACCATTTTGTGACGGGTAGGGTGAGCGAAAATAAATGGAAGCGATCACGCCAAGTCTCAGGGAAATAGGATGGTTTAATATGTAAAGTGCGCAAACCAAAACCCGTGAACTGATCCGAATTAAGGATATAATAACCAGCGGTCAACTGGTACAAAGACAAGACATATATAGACGAACAAACAACCCTCAGGTGAGATGGATCGCGGGCTCCACCCACCTGAGGGACAAACACAACACCACACCCACAGGACAAGCTGCTGCTGTAGACGGGGGCAACCAGTAGGGGGCCGCCGTACCATGACAGATCCCCCCTCCAAGCCGCATTCCCCTCCACCGGCTGTGCGGCCTACAGCGGCAGCACACAAAACAAAGGGGCAGGAAGGCAGGGACAAGGGACACACCCCCTGTAGTCCCGGAGCTGAAACACAAACAAACACAAGTTAGCTCGCCTACCTGGGCGGGACCCTGGACCGACTGGGCCGTCAACAAGACAAAACCATGCCCCGGTCGGTCACAGGGCCCTCACGCCCTGACCGGCATTAAGCCGCTTAGCCCCACAGGTGCGAGGACGACGGGCTACGGCTCCTTGTCCGTCTGGGGTGTATGTGTGCAGGTTACCTCCCTGGGGCGTGGCTACGTCACCTCCTGGACCTACCTCCTCCCGGAGCTGACCCCTGCCTTCTGCTAGGGGCCATCCCAGCCTCCTGGGGAGTCAGCCCCAGCCGGGGCCTCCCTTTACGAAGTGGACTCCTCCACCAAACCCAGGAGCACCAGAGACCGAGGCCCAGAGCACCCTTATCGCGGGCTGGGGAACAGCCCCCAAGGGCCTCCTGGTCACCACGAGAAGGAGGGAGGATCTCCATCTTCAGCAGGAGCTCCTCAGACTGGAGCCCCACGGTCCCCAAACGTCCGGGGGCCCCAGCCCTCTAGAGAGGGGCTCTTTAAGACCGGGCTCCGGTCACCCCACAACATAAGGGGGCTCCTGCCAGCTGGAGACCCCTACAAGGTTCAGGAACACCACGATCCACCGCCAGGGAGAAGCACCTGCACATAAAACACAAATGCACACACACACCCACACACACCAACACAAAACACAAATGCGCACTTACCCTGATCCCCCTTCCATGGGGGAGGGGTCTCCGTCTCAGCAGGGGACTTCCACCGGCTCAGGAGAACCCCCCACGTTCCTGGTCAGGGCCTCCCTCAGGAGCGACGCCCTCCATACCACACTCTGTGGCATGGGACCATCACTGGTCCACCCCCAACACACACTCAAGGGGGAGGAGCATGTGTGGAATTACATACAACATTTCACAGGCACGCGAAGAGAACACACACACGCAAAGACTAGACAAACAAAAAACAGTGTACAAACAATGAACGAACGGGACCCACACATGCGCGCTCTGTAATGTTGTGACGCGCCGCTCAGGTTCGCAGTCGCTCCCCCACACAAAACGACAGGGGAGCGAGGCGACAGTGACGAGCTACACCAACGTCACACACAAAACACTAAACACAAAACACCAAGAACACGCACAACGATCCACACGCCCGTTCACATGTACACTTAACCCACACAACATGAAGAGTACTACAGGGAAGACGCCCTGGTCCTCGCCGTGCCACACACAAAACAAATGCACGGCGAAACTCTTCAGACAAACAAACAACGGACATGAAGAGCTGTCCCAGGGCAGACTGCCCTGGTCCTCGCCGTGCTACACACACACACACAAAAACACATAAGCACGGCGGAGCTATTCAAACAAAACACCACGCAGACAAACACTTACCACGAGACATGACCACAAACGAAGGAGAAAGTAAAGGAGACTGGCGGCTTCCGAAGGGTGGCTGGTTATTCTGTGATGGGTAGGGTGAGCGAAAATAAATGGAAGCGATCACGCCAAGTCTCAGGGAAATAGGATGGTTTAATATGTAAAGTGCGCAAACCAAAACCTATGAACTCATCCGAATTAAGGATATAATAACCAGCGGTCAACTGGTAAAAAGACAAGACATATATAGACGAACAAACGACCCTCAGGTGAGACGGATCGCGGGCTCCGCCCACTTGAGGGACGAACACAACACCACACCCACAGGACAAGCTGCTGCTGTAGACGGGGGCGACCAGTAGGGGGCCGCCGTACCATGACACATTTACTGAAGAAGAGCCCATAGTCTAACAGTGTAGACACTGCACCTTATATCACGAATGAACAAACTTCACCTTAGATATAATCCTAATCACAGCTCTCTGTCCTCCCCACACAAATGACATATGGCATTACCTTTACATTCAGTAAATAAATATTTATAAGTCCATGTCTTCCCCACCAGCATTTCTTTCATTAACACGAGTTGATACCTTTGAGAATCCAGCAGCTCAAGGGAAATTCTTAGCAATACTTTGCAACTATGAAGACCTAGATGTGAGTTTATATGGAGTCTTAATGAGTGTCAGCTGTATTATCTTTTAGAGACTCTAATAGTGTGTTAGTAATAATAGAGTATCAGAGATGCTGATCTGTGCGGTCCTCACTGAGGATGCTGGGAAGTGTAGGGTCATATGTGAGCTGAGGATGCTATCCTGACAACAGGTCTTCATTTGAAGTGTTTAATGAAAATGAACTAAAATGAAAAGAAACATACTACTAATAATATTTTTGTGCAATAATATGAACAATATACAACAGGGCATAAATAAGGCTGAATATATGTGGCTACTGATGTCTAACACACACACTACCTGAAGGAGGCGCTGACTACACTAAACAAGACAAGTGATAAACACAACAAGGTCCAGGTGTTCACCACCTGGGAGTAAATACAGTACAGAGTGCAGTTCAGTCAGAGGACGAGGAATCACAGAAATAGAGTGATGAAGCAGATGTAGAAATATTGAGATGTTAGAAAAGTTCTCCCAATTCAGGAAGGAGCAGAGCAGCAACGTGACACCAGATGACCAACATCTCTTACAAATGGATGAACACGTGACTTCCAAATAAAAACATGAATTTGAATTGGTTGCACAATGTACAGTTGTTTATGTTTGATTCCTGATTTCTCATGCAGGCTGTCAAAGACAGAATTGATTTAAGAGTTTTGTATTTACTCCTCCTTTTCAGATTAACTGGCTGTAACCTCACTGAGGAGTTTTGCAAATCACTCGCATCACCTCTACAAACAGAAAAATCCTCCCTGAAAGAGCTGGACTTCAGTTATAGTAACCTGCAGGATTCTGGAGTGGAGCAGCTCTCTGCTGGACTGAAGAGTTCACACTGTAAACTGGAGACACTCAGGTGAGTTTATTGTCTTTATTGTGAATGAGCAAATGCAAACTCAATTTATTCATGAATTCCTTTGAATGGAAATCAAATGTTTCAGATGTGATTTAAAAATCACATGTTACGTCCCTTGTCTAGGTAAAGGCTGCAACATGTATGTATATAATCTGTACTAATATGGATGATGGAAGAAATGTAAATCCAGGACAAAGTTATCTGATTTATGTAACAAGTAAGTTTATTGGTAATTGTCAGGAGTGGCAAGGCCAAAATAACAAACAACCCCCCCTAGAAAAATAATATAACTAATCCTAAAACAAAAGTACAATTCTTACCTACACTCATATCAAACAAACACGAACCCACAAAACAAAAGGCGCCACTTCCTACACCCAGTGTCTAAGCACAAATATAACTTCTCCCACAGGGCTCACACAAGACTAACAGAATTATTACCAAAGAGAGACAACACACACCAAGACACAAAGTTATACAAATCCACAAGAGCTAGCACACAATATATCAGAACAGTAGCATACACCAGTATCACACACAAAACCTCTCTGTCTCCTCTCAATCTCTCACCCCTCCATCTTGGGATCTTCATCCTCTTTTATCCACAAGGCCTAAGTGGAGGGGCGGAGCCAGAGTGAGGTGGAGGGGCGGGGCCAGAGTGAGGTGGAGGGGCGGAGCCAGAGTGAGGTGGAGGGGCGGGGCCAGAGTGAGGTGGAGGGGCGGAGCCAGAGTGAGGTGGAGGGGCGGGGCCAGAGTGAGGTGGAGGGACGGGCCAGAGTGAGGTGGAGGGGCGGAACCAGAGTGAGGTGGAGGGGCGGAGCCAGAGTGAGGTGGAGGGGCGGGGCCAGAGTGAGGTGGAGGGGCGGAGCCAGAGTGAGGTGGAGGGGCGGAGCCAGAGTGAGGTGGTAGCCAAATCCAGGCCCGGAGGATCAGGAGGTGGATACAGCAGTACAGGATGTAACACATAAAAAATATAATTAGTGTCACGTCCAGCTCTGCCCTCCACCCCAGTCCAGTGTCGTCTGCCCTAGCCCCACCTTGTTTCTCTGTTTCCACAGGTTCCCTTCTGTCTGTCACGCCCCTGTTATCATTGCTCCACCTGTGTCTTATTCTATCCTTGGTGATTCTGTGTATTTATTAACCGTCGTGTCTAGTGTTCCCTGTGGGTCATTGTTTCTGGTTACACTGTATCCGAAAGTTGTGCTTCGTTGTTTCTGTATTCTGCTCTTGCGATCTCCCCCGTATATTTTCCCTCGGTCTCTATCCAGTTAGTCTACATGTGTGAGTTTTGAAGTTGTCTGTAAGTGTTTCCCAAAGCCTTATTCCTTTACACTCTCTCACTCTCTCTCCTTCTCCCAGTTTAATTCTGTTTTATATTCTGGTTTGCCTTTTCCCCTCATGCTGCATAGTTTTGTTCCTTGATTTTCCATGTTTATAGTTCTGCCTATTTTCCCGAGTATTCTTGTGTTCTTCATAACTGTGGTTTGCTGATTGATATGTTTAGTTACTGTTCTTTGGTCTTCCTATGTATTCTCGTCGATTATGTTTAATGCCCTAGGTTTTGCGTTTATCTCATTCGTCTGTTCCCCATTAGCTTTATGCTCATTGTCTTTGATGCCTTTCATTACCTGTTGTGTTAATCCGTCCAAGTTAGTTACATTGTTCCCTGTAGTGTCTGTCATGATAGCGTTGGTGTGTTTCCCGGTCCATAGCATCCCATTTTGCCTGGTACTCTCCCCATAATTTGTATTAAGTTTTGTTTATTTAATTGAATCATTCAAATCTTGCATTTGCATCATGCCTGTCTGATCCAAATGTAACAATATGCTATAATTGTTTAAATAGTTAAAATTTTTTCACTGGTAGTGTGTACCAAGAGGTTTTATCAAATTTTAGAAAATTCTGCACTATATACAGATCATGTGATGTGTGCAAAAAAGAAGAAAGCAATCATGCCAGAAAAAGGAAGATTTAATGCATAGACCTGTGAACTAATTCAAATTAAGGATACAATAACCAGCAGTCAACTGGTACAAAGACAAAACATATACTGTATAGACATATATAGACAGACAAATGGCCCTAAGGTATCGGATTCCCTAATGGGGGACAAACACACCGCAACAACAACAGGACAACATGAAATACTGCCGCTGCTGTCGGGTTTCACTGCACAGCGAGGGCAAAAGGAACAAACACATCAATACAAGCAGGGAGTTTTGCACTAATTATATCCAAAACTAAAATAACTAAGAGCAGTCACTGAATAGACACATAATGTATCGATTGCGGAAGGGTGAAGGACGAGGCACGAGTCCAACGTGTACAGCAAACGTCACTTTTAATGACTAAAAATAAAGCGCAGACAGCGCACATAAAACATGATAACAAAGAACGTGTATGACTCAAACAACGCCGAGCACAGAACACTGCGTGAACGCACATTAAATAGACAAACCACATAAACCCCAAGTGATGACAAGACGAGCCACAGGTGAGACGGATTAACACAAGACGTAACCGCAACCACGGAGATCCACAGACACAGACACCAAGACGTAGACAACGTAAACACACGCCCAAAAGGGAGGGGTCAGGGATCGTAACGTGACACATAATAATAAAAACTAATGAAAGAGATAGACATAGATGAATGTGTCTTATAAGAAACACATAATACTAATGTCAAAGATCTGAATTTTTTTCCTCTTCTAATATGTAGGCCTATACCTGTGTGACTGGATATCAGACAGATCTGTACTGTATTTATTCCTTTTTGCAGATTATCTGGCTGTAATCTCACCATGATGTCTTGCAAATATCTCACATCAGCTCTACAAACTGAAAACTCTTCCCTGAAAGAGCTGGACTTCAGTTACAGCAACTTGCAGGATTCAGGAGTGGAGCAGCTCTCTGCTGGACTGAAGAGTTCACACTGTAAACTGGAGACACTCAGGTGAGATTTATGTGAATTCATTCTTGAACGGAAATGCTAATATAACACAGAAAGGGATGAGGTATGATACAAAGGCACAAGTATTTGTGACAACGATCAACATCAAACACCACACACACACACACACAAACACACACACACACACACCTAAATACAGACATTGGCCCACGTGACAGTTGAACTGTACATGGCATTGAAACAGTTTTGAGGGCTAGCACATCCTCTTCTTTAAATATTTCCAGTTGTTGTATTTTTAAACTAAAAATTGCATGTTTCATAAAGCATTTTCTGTGATTCTACATCCTCTGACTGAAATACATTCTGCTCTGAATTTACTCCTTTTTAGGTTAACTGACTGTAATCTCTCTGAGAAGTCTTGTGAATATCTCACATCTGCTCTACAAACAGAAAATTCTTCCCTGAAACATTTGGACCTTAATAGCAATAATAACCTGGAGGATTCAGGAGTGGAGCAGCTCTCTGCTGGACTGAAGAGTTCACACTGTAAACTGGAGACACTCAGGTGAGATTTCTATGATGAATTCAGTCTTGAATGGAAATGTTAAGGTGTGAAAGCACATTGTCATCTGAAGAATTTAATGCTAGAATATAATCTTTACAATCAACACCTAGTACTGCATGTCACATCCTAAGGAGAAAAATGGTGGAGTTGATCTCAAGATGTTTATATAAAATGTTACAGAGCCATCATATATCACTCACACAGTTACATTACTAATTGATTATGTGGATAACAATTACTTATGTCAGTAATTGGTAATATGTGGGTAACTCGCTATCATATTATTCACAACAATAACATTAAACATCTCAATATTTCCTCATCTACATCATCACACTGTTCTTGTGATTCCTCATCCTCTGACTTAACTGCACTCTGTATTGTATTTACTCCTTTACAGACTAGCTGGGTGTAATCTCACTGTGAAGACTTGTGAATATCTCACTTCAAATCTACAAACAGAAAACTCCCTGAAATATCTGGACCTTAATAACAACTGTCTGCAGGATTCAGGAGTGGAGCAGCTCTCTGCTGGACTGAAGAGTTCACACTGTAATCTAGAGACACTTGGGTGAGATTTTTGTGAATTAATTATTGAATGGAAAGGTGTGAAGGCACTGAGGTAGTTTTATAAAGGCTATCATGTTGTATTCTATAAAAATCTCCAAATATTATTTTTAGGCACACAGAAATGTTTCTGTGATGGGAGCAGAGAGGGAGTGAGATGTTTGGAGTGTTTTTATTATCCGTAGTGAACAATCAAAGGACAAACAAACAGAAATGTAAACAGTGCTGAATTGATCTATTTCCAGGTGAGAAGGCATTTAGGGCAGGTAGTTTATTCATGCATATTTTATTGACTTTCCTATGAAACAGTCAATCATTACAGTGAGGTAGGCTGGCTGTGTCAGTCACTACAGTGAGGTAGGTTGGCTGTGTCAATCATTACAGTGAGGTAGGCTGGCTGTGTCAGTCACTACAGTGAGGTAGGTTGGCTGTTTCGTTCACTACAGTGAGGTAGGTTGTCTGTGGCTGTATTTGGGCTTGTCACACACTGGAGTAAAAGAATGATGCACCTTTTGTAAACTTTGGATATGTCAGTCCATTTATTTTTTACAGTCATTCTCCATAAGCAGTGAACAAACTGCTGACTAAAACACATTGTATTTGCCTTGTTAAAGGTGGCACTGTTTCTAATAAAGAACTGTTACTGGAGCAGAACTTTTAAAGGCCTGAATATTTTCATCATCTGCAAGATCACTCTTTCTGTGTCATTTCAAATCGTCTGTTCGAACTGAACTGAACTATTTTATTTACTCCTCCTTTGCAGACTAGCTGGCTGTCATCTCACTGTGGAGTCTTGCAAATCTCTCACACCTGCTCTACAAACAGAAAACTCCTCCCTGAAACATCTGGACCTTAATAACAACAACCTGCAGGATTCAGGAGTAGAGGAGCTCTCTGAAGGACTGAAGAGTTCACACTGTAAACTGGAGACACTCAGGTGAGATTTCTGTGAATTCATTCTGGAATGGACATGTTAATCTGTGAAGGTTCTATAGTGTAATTTTTAAAGGTCAGCATGTCTTCTTTACATATTTCCTGACATTAATATTTTAGTCCTCTTGGCTGATTTCATAAATTGCTGCACTCAGTTTCCCTATCTAGCCCTATAAGTGTACAAGTCACTCATCTTCAGATGGTGTTATTTTAGTGACATCTTTAGGGAGAGAGTGATCAATTGATTGATCTACTGCCATTACTATTATAAAAAGTAACAAATCAACAAATATGCTAATATTACTGGTCAACTAAAATTGGGAGCACATGAAACAGTGTTTTCTTTAAATAACAACCTTGTTTTTATTAATAACCTTGTTTGCTGTTGTATAATTATGAAGTCTGTTTACATTTATTAAAATAAAAATGTAAAAAAAGTAAAATTAATAAACACTCCACAATGTAACGAATCAAGGGCGGCGGGTGTGACGCAAATGCAAGTATCAATGTGATTTATTAATTTAAACAAAAACCAAAAGGAACAAGAGAGAACAACTAAGGCAGGAGAATATACACTAGCGTTCAAAAGTTTGGGGTCACCTAGACAATTTTGTGTTTTTCCTGAAATCTCATACTTTTATTTATCAAATGAGTTGCAAAATGAATAGAAATATAGTCCAGACACTGACAAGGTAGAAATAATGTTTTTTTTTATTTGAAATAATTTTCTACTTTAAACTTTGCTTTCGTCAAAGAATGCTCCATTAGCAGCAATTACAGCATTGCAGACCATTGGTATTCTAGCTGTTAATTTGCTGAGGTAATCTGGAGAAATTTCACCCCATGCTTCCTGAAGCCGCTCCCACAAGTTTGATTGGGTTGATGGGCACTTTTTTCGTACCATACGGTCAAGCTGCTCCCACAACAGCTCAATGGGGTTGAGATCTGGTGACTGCGCTGGCCACTCCATTACTGATAAAACACCACCTGCCTGCTTCTTCTCTAAATAGTTTGTGCATAATTTGGAGGTGTGCTTTGGGTCATTGTCCTGTTGCAGGATGAAATTGGCTCCAATCAAGCGCTGTCCACAGGGTATGGCATGGTGTTGCAAAATGGAGTGATAGCCTTCCTTATTCAAAATCCCTTTTACCTTGTACAAATCTCCCACTTTACCAGCACCAAAGCAACCCCAGACCATCACATTACCTCCACCATGTTTGACAGATGGTGTCAGGCACTCATCCAGCATCTTTTCAGTTGTTCTGCGTCTCACAAATGTTCATCTGTGTGATCCAAACACCTCAAACTTTGATTCGTCTGTCCATAACACTTTTTTCCAATCTTCCTCTGTCCAATGTCTGTGTTCTTTTGCCCATATTAATCTTTTTCTTTTATTAGCCAGATATGGCTTTTTCTTTGCTACTCTGCCCTGAAGGCCAGCATCCTGGGGTCGCCTCTTCACTGTAGATGTTGACACTGGCGTTTTGCGGGTACTATTTAATGAAGCTGCTAGTTGAGGACCTGTGAGGCGTCGATTTCTCAAACTGGAGACTCTAATGTACTTGTCTTCTTGCTCAGTTGTGCAGCGGGGCCTTCCACTTCTCCTTCTACTCTGGTTAGAGCCTGTCTGTGCTCTCCTCTGAAGGGAGTAGTACACACCATTGTAGGAAATCTTCAGTTTCTTGGCAATGTCTCGCATGGAATAGCCTTCATTTCTCAGAACAAGAATAGACTGTCGAGTTTCAATTGAAAGTTGTCTTTTTCTGGCCATTTTGTGAGTTTAATCGAACCAACAATTCTAATGCTCCAGATTCTCAACTAGCTTAAGGGGTAAAAATGTGTTATGACATACAAATAACATAAATAATTAATCAGAGTTGATTAATCTGATTAATGTTAATGTGGTTTATAACTAATAACCATTTTTACAATATACTATTAATTTAAGTTATTTTACATTTACACAACCCACAAGTGATCACACTTTGTAGTAGTGAAGCAATCAAATCATTAGCAGAGGTTTAAAGATGCTCTGGTTTATCCTGTATCACCCCCTTGAGAACTGGGTTTATTATCTCCACAGCAGGGTTGCCAACTCTCACGCATTGAGCGTGAGACACACGCATTTGACCGTTTTCACACGCTCTCACGCCACACTTGCGATATCTCACGCCGAAAAAAAAAACTAGTTTATTTACCTCTGATCCACATATATGATTCAATGAATTACTAGTTCGCTCATTTTGGTGGTAATTTTGTTTATAGTAATTTTTATTATGCAGTTGTTATTTTCTCTAAACACACATATCTAAATGTGATAAACAAAATAGCAGTATGATCATTAATTTAAAAAATTGTCTATATCGTAATATCTGTTGTGTGAGTTGTAGAGTGTATAGTAATATCTGTTGTATCTACTTGCAGACTGGCTCTCTGTAATCTTGGGGGAAACACTTGTGAAAATGTGGCATCAGTTTTGCAACTGGAAAACTCCCTTCTGAGGGAACTGGACCTTAGTAACAACGACCTGAAGAATTCAGGAGTGGAGCAGCTCTCTGCTGGACTGAAGAGTTCACACTGTAAACTGGAGACACTCAGGTGAGATTTGGTATATTCAACAGAGATTCTTCTTGGTTGGTCCTGTAGCTCTGACCTCCATCACCATGAAATGTTTTGATAGTTCAGTCATGCAGCATATTAAACCCTCCTGCCTCCTACTTTGATCCCCTTCAATAATCATATAATGTAAATAGATCTGGTGAGGACGCTGTATCCAGTGAACTACACGTGACTCTCACACATCTAGAGAACAAAGACACGTCAGGATGTTTATCTCCACTTTCAATAGTGGAGAAGAGTGAACAAAGCCGTCTGCATGGAGGACGCAATCTGGGAGATGAGAATGAAGGAACCTTCACTACAGTTCCCAGCCTCTCTAGCTGCTCCATGCAGACTGATCTGGAAACACATCTCTCTCTCTCTTTCTCTCTCTCTCTCTCTCTTTCTCTCTCTCCTCATCCTTTCTTCAGTTTGTCGGGTTGTCTGGTCACAGAGGAAGGTTGTTCCGTGATGGTGGACTTGAAGCAGGTGGACACTAAAGTTGGTGAAAGAATAGGAGATGGAAAGAGGGAGAAAAAATGAAAGAATTAGAATTGGAATGTTTAAACACTGTGTGTGTGTGTGTGTGTGTGTGTGTGTGTGTGTGTGTGTGTGTGTGTGTGTGTGTGTTTTAGAGTGGATCATACAGGAACGATGATAATCAAACCAGGACTAAAAAAATGTGAGTTCACTATTTCAGCATAATGAACACACACACACACACACACACACACACACACACACAGTAGTTGTGTTGTGTGTTCTCTCCTCTAATGTCTGTTCTTGTGTACAGATGCGTGTGAGTTCACACTGGACCCAAACACAGCACACAGAGAACTGTCTCTGTCTGAGGAGAACAGGAAGGTGACGTGTGGAAAGTGGCAGTCGTATCCGGATCATCCAGACAGATTTGAGAACTATTGGCAGGTGTTGAGTAGAGAGAGTGTGTGTGGAGAGAGTGTGTGTGGACGCTGTTACTGGGAGGCTGAGTGGAGTGGAGATGCTGCTCTTATAGCAGTGACATATAAAGGAATCAGCAGGAAAGGAGGCAGTGATGACTGTTGGTTTGGATACAATAAAATGTCCTGGAGTCTGCGCTGCTCTAATAACAGATACACTGTCAGACACAATAAGAAGGAAACTGTCATCTCTGTCCCCTCCATCTCCAACAGAGTAGGAGTGTATGTGGACTGGCCCGCCGGCACTCTGTCCTTTTACAGCGTCTCCTCTCATACACACACACTCACAAACTTATACATGTTCAACTCCACATTCACTCAGCCCCTCTATGCAGGGATTGGGGTGTATCCTGACTGGATTTGGGGTTCTGAGTCCTCAGTGTGTGTGTGTGTGTGAACTAGAATAACCTCCTGTGTCCTGCAGGAACACCTGAGTCTCCATGGTAACACTCCTCTACACACACAACTGGACATGATGTCTGATCCAGTGAACATCATAACACACACACACCTGATCAGACTTACACAACAAACACACACACAAAGTCAGATCTCTGCTGTGTCTCAGTCCTCATTGTGTAAAACTGCATTAAGTGTAGCGACCACAATCATTTTATTTTTTAATCACGTTGCAGGATTTGTGTCAGTGCACAAACTTTTCTACGCGATTGTCCCATGATCGGGGTGATCGTAGCTAACAGTTAGAAATAACAATTTACAACACAACTTCTCCAGCTGCAGGAGGATAAACGGAGATCACACTCGCTCGATGGATAATTCAAACTCTTGGTCTCTTACTGGTGATCATAACAGATAAAAACAGAGCACACATATAACCGCTCACCTGCAATAATCATTAATTATTTTAATCACGTCTAAGCAGGATCTGTCCGTACAAATGAAGCTAAAGTTAGACAAAATAACATCAAGTATTTTGATCAGAAACCCTAAAATATGATCTTAAATTAATGCCCTTTTAACCCTAACCCCGTACATTCCAATATTTAACCATTTAGCGATTCATTAATGACCCAATCTTCAATCAATCAATCAATCAAATTTTATTTATATAGCGCTTTTTACAACAGTTGTTGTCACAAAGCAGCTTTACAAGTGCCGAGTCCTAGCCCCCAGTGAGCAAGCCAAAGGCGACAGTGGCAAGGAAAAACTCCCTAGTTTTTTTGCATGAGGAAGAAACCTTGAGAGGAACCAAGACTCAGGGGGGGAACCCATCCTCCTCTGGCCGACACCGGTCACCATGACAACAACAACAATATAGACAGAATGTAGACAGAATGTAAAAGATGCAATAATGTCCATTTAGACCGAAAAAGATGTAATAATGTCCATCATGGTGTAGGCATCCGGTTAGGCAGGAGGTGGCCGGCCAGGATGGATCGCTTGTCTCTCCTCATCTCATTATTCCTCAAGCAGGCGGGCAGCCATGTGGAGAAATGAAACAGGGAAAATTAGCTCTGTATGAGGACATATACGGGACAGGTAAAATTATAAACATTTCTGGAGTGTGGCAGCAACTCCGGCACTAAGTTAAATTATTACAGCCTAGCTAAAAAAAAGGCAGAACCAGAAGGTAACATAGGCTTGGGGGCATTCTGAGACAATGGCATCCGTCCACTGCACTGTCAACAAACTTGAGTGACCACGAGCAGTGACAGGATGACAGCACCAGCACCCCAGTCTACCATAAAACCCTTCGTCTATGAACCTTAAATAAATCATTAAATAAATAAATAATCTTAAATAAAATCATTACAATACTCGTTTATCTTCACATGAGCGGGGAGGAGTATCTACTTGTGGCAGTGCACAACATTTTCTGCCCCAAGTATCCCATAATCCTTTGCGGGCTGCGGTGCTGACGTCAGATTAGTGGTGCCGACTTATTTTAGCAGAAATTTCACAATTTATTATACACCATTAAACACACACGCACACACACACACATTTTCCCCCTCTCTCGTACACACACACACACACACACACACACACTTTCCCCCTCTCTCGTACACACACACACACACACACACACACACACGTACACACAGACACATTTTTCTCTCTTTCTTTGTCATGCTGGCCCTTCTGTCTCTTTATCACACACAAACATGTTTGATTATTTGTTGGTCTTTCAGACAGTCTATAACACTTGAAATTTCTTTAAAATTCAATTACTTATTTTCTTAGTATCTTTCAGTTCTTTCTCTCCCCCTCCCCCTTTCTCTCCTCTAGAATGTTAGGTTTGATAATTATGATTGTGAAATGTATTGATTTTCTGTTTAAGACCGGGGTGTCTTGATTACAGTCAGCTGACACCCTCAGTCTCTTCTCTTAAGTGTGATGATGTATTTGTGTTAATCTGATCCTCTTTATAAACAATAAAACTTTGGATTGTGTTGTGTGAACTCTGAAAGGTGTAGTGATATTGAGTAATTATTAGTCCACTGGGTGGCAGTAGTTAGTAATATGTTTAGTGACTGCTAGAAGAACCTTTAGGAGAGAGAGTAAATGTAGCTCACGCACACAACAGCCTGTTAGCAAGTAAGTTATAATAAACGGTGTTTGTGGAAAATAATGTTTCATTATTGACAAGTGGAAACATTACATGGTACCAGGAGTGCTTTTATTGACATCTGTGATTACCAAAATGGATAGTGTAAAGCCCCCTGATGCTTTAAACTGGACTGGAAATGTGGATGCGGAATGGCGGACATTCAAACAGCGTTTCACGCTGTATCTTCAAGCTGTGGGCCTAGAAAGCAAACCGGATGCACGGAAGATTGCGTTACTTCTTACGGTGGCAGGACCTCAGGCAATAGAAGTTTTCAATACGTTTGTCTTTGGTGAGGCAGATGACAGAGAAAAGTATGACCTAGTCATTGAGAAATTTGATGAACACTGCTCACCGAAGAAAAATGAAACGTTTGAAAGGTACGTCTTTCGTTCTCGCACTCAGCAACAGGGTGAGGCATTCAACTGTTTTTTGACAGATTTGAAGCTGAAGGCTAAATCATGTAACTTTGGGATGCTGCAAGAGTCAATGATTCGTGACCAAATAGTGTTTGGCGTGAACGACAAGAAATTACGGGAACGGCTACTAAGAGAAACTGAGCTTACTCTGATTGGGGCAGTCAAAATATGCCAGGCTAGTGAATTGGCTCTTCACCATGCAAAAACATTTGGTGAATCCACAAAAGCTGTGACTGCTGAAGGTGCAGTTGTATCAGCACTGACTGGAAAAAATCAGAAATATCACCCCGACAGAGTGAAACAGCATAAGGAGAAAGACTCATTCAATTGCAGACGATGTGGCACACGGCATGCTCCTAGACAGTGTCCAGCATTTGGCAAACGTTGTACAAAATGTGAGGGACGGAATCACTTTGCCAAGCAATGTTTTTCCAACAGGAAACAAAGCAAAAGGGAGCATGTGCATGCAGTAGAAGAGACTGACCTTAGCGAAACATTCTTTGTGGGTATGGTTAGTTGTGATGATTCCACACTGGGGCATACTCAACAGACCAACATTGATACAGTGGAGAACGACAAGTGGGTGGTATTGTTGTGCGTAAATGGAGCTATAGTTCCACTCAAGCTTGACACGGGAGCCAAAGCCAATTTGATCTCGGAAAGTGACATCAGAACAATGAAAATTAAGCCACGAATTCATCAGAAGTCTGTGCAGCTTAAAGCCTACAATGGACAATGCATGGAAACTAGAGGCACCTGCAGGCTCACAGTGACAGTAAAAGAGAGAACACAACCTCTTGTTTGTCATTGTGCCAGATGGACATGACTCTCTTTTAGGTGATAAGGCTTGTGAGAGACTAGAACTGGTCAAGAGAGTATACAGAATTAATAACACTGGCGTACAGAATAGCAGAGGTGGGGACTCGAGTCACATGACTTGGACTCGAGTCAGACTCGAGTCATTAATATTAAGACTTTTGACTTGACTTGAAAAAATATTCAGAGACTTAGACTTGACTTGGACTTTTACACCAATAACTTGGGACTTGAATTGGACTTGAACCTGTTTACTTGCAAAGACTTGATTTTTTTTTTACCCCAAATCTAAATTTTAAAACGCATATTAATATTTATAAAGTGCGCCCCATTAATTTAATTTCCGTCCTTCTGACGCAGACCAGTCCTCTGCTTTTCCGCACTCTGTACGTGTGTGTGTGCATGAGCTGCAGCACAACCAATCAAATGGGGGGTTGGCGAACGTAAATTTTTACCGGGCGGAGTGTAAAATGGACACAAATTAAGTATTATATCGCGATCGATCGATCGCCAGTGGTTGGTGCCAGAGCGAACTAGTAACTCATTGAATCATAGATGTGGATCAGAGGTAAATAAACTAGATTTTTTCCGGCGTGAGAAATCGGATGTGTGGCGTGAGAGCGTGTGAAGACGGTCAAATGCGTGTGTCTCACGCTCAATGCGTGAGAGTTGGCAACCCTGGGTTCTGTATCTGAACTCGGGGAAGAGAGCCTCTCTCTGTCACCATCATAATATCCAGTTCTATCTCAGCATGGATTGTGTATTTGAAGACATCTACGTCGAGAAAAAAATATATTGACAAAAGTGGAGCGAGTTTTCAGCTATGGGGACATCATTCATCGTGCACAAATGACATACAGACTTTTGGCCAGCAAATGCAATGCAGAATAGTTTACTGAAATGTCTAAAGTTGCAGATTCCTGTTAATTGTTCAGTTCTTATATTTGTTTGTCTTGTGTCACTCACACATGTTCTCCAAGAAACCAGATAAGAGAAGAGAGGGAAAATGCTGTTATGGTTCTTTGTATTGTACTGTGAAAATATCAGCACTTTTTATTTGAACATGGAGTTCTACTTATGACTTTTTCACAGAATATTTATTTCTGGAAAATTGTAGTTTAAAGTATGAATATTTTTGCAGCTAAGTTTAACAAATTGAACTGTGCAATAAAGAGGTGTAATCTTAATTTTTTTTATACTTCGTGTTTTCAGTTGCACGTTTTATCAAGATTTGAGAAAAATACAGATTTAAAAAAGAACGCATGTCTATTATTTACATTTAATATATACCTGCAACATTGGTAAAAAAAAAAAAAAAAAGACTCGAAAGGACTTGAAATTCCAAGTTTCAGACTTGGGACTTGACTTGACTGTTGCCTGTCTTGACTCGAGACTTGACTTGACTTGAGTGTCTTTGCTTGAGACTTGACTCGGGACTTGAGGTATAAAGACTTGGACTTACTTGAGACTTGCAAAACACTGACTTGGTCCCACCTCTGCAGAATAGCAATACAGATGAAATTGTGCAGCAGTTCCCAGATGTGTTCAAGGGTTTTTGAGTTCTTCCATTTACCTACAAGATACAGTTAAAGGAAGATGCACAGCCAGTAGTTCATGCCCCCAGAAGAGTTCCAGCTCCTCTCCGTGGCCGATTAAAAGAAGAGTTGAACAGAATGCTGTCACTGGGTGTTATACAGAAAATAGAGGAACCCACTGAATGGGTTAATTCGATGGTGTGCGTTAAAAAGGCAAATGGTGATCTGCGTGTGTGCATGGATCCAAAAGACCTAAATGCAAATATCAAGAGAGAACATTACCAGATTCCGACCAGGGAAGAAATTACAAGTGAGATGGCAGGAGCAAAGTATTTTTCCAAACTTGATGTATCCCAAGGCTTCTGCCCCTCCATCTCCAACAGAGTAGGAGTGTATGTGGACTGGCCCGCCGGCACTCTGTCCTTCTACAGCGTCTCCTCTCACACACACACACTCACACACTTACACACATTCAACTCCACATTCACTCAGCCCCTCTATGCAGGGTTTGGGTTTGGGTTTGGGGACTATAATAATGGGGATTATATAGATAGAATAACCTCCTGTGTCCTGCAGGAACACCTGAGTCTCCATGGTAACACTCTACACACAACTGGTCATGATGACTGATCCAGTGAACATCATAACACACACATGCCTGATCAGACTTACACAACACACACACACACACACACATATATATATATATATATATATATATATATATATATATATATATATATATATATATATATATATATATATATATATATATAGATCTCTGCTGAGTCCTTGTTGTGTAAAACAGCATTAAGTGTAGCGACCACAATCACTTTATTTTTTAATCACGTTGCAGGATTTGTGTCAGTGCACAAACCTTTCTGCCCATGATCGGGGTGATCGTAGCTAACAGTTAGAAATAACAATTTACAACACAACTTCTCCAGCCGCAGGGAGTAAAAACGGAGATCACACTCGTTAAGCGGCTAATTCAAACTCTTGATCTCTTACTGGTGATGTTGTATGAGTAGATAATTGCAGACATGTGAACAAGTCACTAAGTTGCAAGTAACAAGTAAGTCTCAAGTCTTCACAATCAAGTCTCGAGTCAAGTCCCAAGTCAATACAATCAAGTCTCGAGTCAAGTCCCAAGTCTTAAACTTCAAGTCCTAGTCAAGTCACCAGATGTAATTTCAATATTTAACACAATTGATGCAGTTGATTAGTAGTATATTAAGTTAGTCAGACTAACTAACGTTAGGTGTTTGAGTGTTTTGGTTCGCTTACGTGAGATGTCGTCGCAATTGTCGTCATCACCTACAGCCCCCCCCCCCCCCCCCCCCCCCCTCAGTGACTTTCGTCTGTTCGTTCATTCGTCCGTCCATGTGGACCCTTGTAAAAGTTAGTTTCCGACCCCTGAGTTATCATATCCCAGCTAGCTAGCTAACCGTTATAGCATTATGTGAAATATACATAGCAGAGACTTACTTTTGTTTGTGCAGCCTCAAATGTCGAACAAAGTTTGAAGTGGCTGCATCTCCATCTCTTATCCTGACTCCACATGTCTTGCATGTCCCAGTTCTTCTTTTATTCACAACAGCATAATCTTTGTGATTGAACAGTATCATTTTTAGGAGCATGTTGCTTGTCCTCTCCGCACAAATTCAACGCTGCTGCCCCCCCTCCCCCTTTCCCCCTCTCGGTTACGGATAAACTGAGCTGAGCAGTTCACATTTTACAGCACCATTTAATACAAAATGATCCAGTTATGTGATTCTATATTACTTATTTATTATGTTAAAATAAAGATTTCAAGTCTTTTCAAGTCTTAAAGCTCAAGTCCGATTACAAGTCCAAGTCAATAAAGGTAAAGTCTAAGTCAAGTCGCAAGTCTTCAGTGATGTTGTTGAGTCAAGTCACAAGTCATCAGTTTAGTGACTCGAGTCAGACTCGAGTCCAAGTCATGTGACTCGAGTCCACACGTCTGGATAATTGCCCCTAGTCAGCTACCATACAAATTATGTATGTACAAATTACGCTCAACCTTACGTATGGACGTGGGTGAATGTAATGTATGTTCAGAGTTGGCTCGAGGCTTGAGGAAATTCCAGGGAAAAGGGTGAGAGAGATATTTATTCTATAACACACTCAAAACCACCTATGTTGACTCTGAAAATAAAGAACTATCAGACATAATCGCTGCGTTTAAAAAGTACTGCGAGCCGAGGAAAAACACTGTTTATGGAAGCATACGTACAATGCCGAGGCGGTGTGACGGGCAGGGTGAGCAAAATAAAATGGAAGCGATTACGCCAAGTCTCAGAGAAAAAGTTTGGTTTAATGAAGAAAGTGCGCAAACCAAAAACCTGTGACATGATCCAAATTAAGGATATAATAACCAGCGGTCAACTGGTACAAAAACAAGACATATATAAGCAAACAAACGACCCTCAGGTGAGACGGATCACGGGATCCGCCCACCTGAGGGATGCACAAAACACAACAATTACAGGACAGCTGCCGCTGTAAACGGGGGCGACCAGTAGGGGGCCCGCCGTACCGTGACAGTCAGGAATTGATAAGTTTGTGACTGAACTTAAATCCAGAGCCCGCAAGTGCGAATTTGGGGATTCTGAAGATCTCATGATAAGGGATAAAATAGTGTTTAGCGTGGCTGACACAGCAGGGAGAAACTGCTGTCAATCCCAGACTTGGATCTGACCAAAGCCATAGACCTATGTCATGCTAAGGAAGTGGTTTGTGCACAGGCCAAAGCCATGTCCCCTGTCACAGAGCATGTGGATGCAATCGGAAGCAGAGATCCCCAAAAACAACATAAAAGAGCAGACACTAAACCTGGCAGAATGCATGTGAAAGACCAAGTGCAGTCATGTGGCAGGCGCGGGAGACAACATAAACCAAGAAGCTGCCCAGCATACAATGCCCATTGCAATGCATGTGGAAAGAAAAATCATTTCTCTGCAGTGAGCAAATCAAGTAAAGTAGTTGCACCACTTGACACTGACATAAAATTTGAGTGTGATGAATCCGACACATTGTTTATTGGGACTGAAGCACATAACAACTGGCATAATTCAGACACAGGCTGGTTCACTAACCTGCACATTGGTGATCAAGTGGTGCCATTCAAGCAGACAGTGGTGCTGAGGCAAACATACTGCCCAAGTCTGTCCTGTCAGACACTGTGCTGGTCGCCTATGGAGGAGCCAGGATTAAACCTAGTGGGAAAGTCAGGCTTCGTGTTCACACCCAGCATAAACACTTATCTGACTTTTTTGTCACGACAGCATCAACCACAGCTCTGCTAGACCGTAAGGCATGTGTACAACTTGATCTCATTAGGAAAGTGGAGGCCCTTGCTCCAGTGGCACCAGCATCAAAGAAGGAACTGCTGGCCCAACACGGCTCCGTCTTGGAAGGTCTGGGTGAGTTTCCAGGCCAACACCATATCTACACAGATGCCTCTGTGCCGCTGGTGATCCATGTTAATGGCCTGGAAAGCAAAGGTCTCATCAGCAAAGTCACAAAGCCTACGCCATGGGTCAGCAGTATGTACATCACTTAAAAAATCGGCTCACTCAGAGTTTGCCTTGACACCAAAGATCTGAACCGGCCATACTGCATCAACACTTCTCCATACCCACGGCTGAAGACATACAACGCCGACTTGCTAGTAAGACGATTTTCTCCATTCTTGATTAGCGGGATAGGTACTGGCAAATAAAATAAGATGATGAGTCAGCAGATCTCTGTATCTTTAACACTCCCTGGGGCAGGTACCATTTCCACCGCCTGCCGTTTGGCATAAAATCGGCGAGTGAAGTTTTTCAACAAGTCAACTATGAGAGTTTTGGTGACATTGATGGTGTTTTCATAGTAGCAGACAACATGATTATTGCTGCAGAAAACAAAACAGAACATGACAGAATACTTGACAGGGCTACATGGCTAAACGTCAAATTCAACAAAGACAAAGTGCAACATGGTCAATGAAGGCAAGTATCTGGGCCATATCATCAGTGCGGAAGGTCAAGCCAGATGATTCCAAAGTAACGGCCATTCAACAATCACCCCCCCCCCCCCCCCCCCCCCCCCCCCCACTGACAGGAAGAGCCTGCAGCGCCTACTTGACATGACCAGATATCTAGTACAGTACATCCCCAACGAGGCGGCGCTCACAGCGCCTCTACGGCTGCTGCTCAGGAAGGATGTTAACTGTAGTGTTTGGAATTTCGGTTCTTTTTAGGGAGCCGGATCTTTTGGCTCAGCTCCTCATAAAGAGTCGGCTCTTTCGGCTCCCAAATGGCTCCTTTTTTGGGGGGGTGGCGAACGTAATTTGTTGACCGGAGGGGGGGGGGGGGGGGGGCGGGTGGGTGGCGAACACCGAGAGCGATGAAGTCGCTCTCCGTCGCCAGCATCGTGTTGCGTGGGGGCGTGTCCTACATCGCCGGCATGCAGCACGTGACAGATATGCAAATCATGTTTTTTAAAGCAGGACGCAGTATTTATTTATTTTAATCTATTGATGACAGGACACACGATTATAAAGGAGTGCATATAAAAAAACATAGCGTGTGTATAAAACACATATAGTATATAAACCTAAAATGTTTATGTAATTTTTTAACTTTTTACCCCAGACTCGAAGATCAAACAGGAATTAAAAAAATCATAACCAATAACAGGGACACATTGTAAAGTGCGGGACATCCAGAGACAGCCACTATCAATCTCTCCTCCATTTTGCAATCGGAACAAATAATCAGTAGGAACCAAATTCAGAGGTGCGGTTTTGGAGGAGGGTGCAAACATACTTTCTGATTGGTAGGTGAATCATACTTTCTGATTGGTAGGTGAATCATACTTTCTGATTGGTAGGTGTTCGTGTCGCTGGGTGTCGCTCACTCTCATTGAAAATGAATGACTTCTGGTCGCTGTGTCGCTCTCGTCGCTTTCGGTGTGAACGCAGTTAGAGGGGAACCGGCTCTGTCTTAGAGGAGAACCAGCTCTCGTCATTCACTTAAAAGATCCGGCTCTTTGAACCAATTCGTTTGCGACCCACACATCACTAGTTGACTGGCAGTGGCATCCAGAACAAGATGCTGCATTGAAGGCCCTGAAAACAGCCGTCTCAACAGCCCCACTGCTTCACTTCTTTCATCCCAAGATGCCTGTAGAGATTCAGGCCGGTTTGGGCTGGGTGACTGAATCATGCAGGACAAACAGCCAATAGCCTACGCATCCAGAGCGCTATCACCGGCTGAGCAAAATTACACCCAAATAGAATAGGAATTGCTGGCTGGGGTTTTAACATCTACTGTGTTCCTGTGAAAATCCAGTCAGATCATAAGCCATCATAAGATGTTTTGATTGCAGACACTCTGTCCAGGGCGTACCCCCACCTGTGTGAATCCTGTCAAAATGAATATATGTAAAAAGAAGAAAAAAAGTTATTTTTTATAAGTTATTCCCATTTTAATTGCATATGTAGATAATTGATTATATGTAGATCAATGCAGTTCTATTGTTCTCTAGTCTTCGCACGCTCCCTGCTTCAGTTGAACGGATGTTCTGCTGTAGGTAGGAGTGTAGAGGAGTACCTACTTGTGGTACTCCTCCACACACACAGACATACTCCCCCTCTCTCCTACACACACACACACACACACACACACACACACACACACACACACACACATACTCCCCCTCTCTCCTACACACACACACACACACACACACAGACATACTCCCCCTCTCTCCTACACACACACACACACACACACACACACACACACACACACAAACTCCTCCTCTCTCCTACAAACACACACACACACTCCCCCTCTCTCCTACACATACACACAGAAACACACACTCTTCCCTCTTTCTCCTACACCCACACACTCTCCCCCTCCCTCCTACACACACACACACACACACACACATACACACACGGGTAGTTTTAGAGCATCTACAATATACAAACTCTTACATCTGGGTCTTCCTTTCTTTCTCTTTTAGAAACACACACACACACACACTCCCCCTTTCTCCTACACACACACACACTCTCCAGTCTTTCTCTTACACACACACATACACTCTCCGGCCTCTTTACTACACACACACCCACACTCCCCCTCTCTCCAACACACACACACACAACACAGTGTTGATGTATTTGTGTTTATCTGACACCCTCAGTCTCTTCTCTTAATAGTGATGATGTATTTGTATTTATCTGACCCTCTTTATAAACAATAAATCTTTGGATTGTGTTGTGTGAACTCTGAAAGGTTTTTCCTTCTGTGTGTCTAATTTGTAATGATACACATGTAGACGTTGTACACAGTAAAGATGTTTCATGTAAGATCATCAGAATAACCCAGTACAATCCTGAGTATTATACATTGTATTATAGATCATTAAATATAATCACACAGTACAGTTGTCACGTTACTGCCCCTGACCCCTCTCCTTTGGGCATGTGTTTATGTTGTCTACGTCTAGTTGTCCGGTCGATCACGAAGGAATGTGGGTAGATCGCATGGCATTAAAAAGTAGTGGATGAATGACAGGCTATCGTCCATATGCACTGACGGTTGTATATACACACCGCCCCGGTAACAATTTACGTTCGCCACCCGCCCCTGTCAACAATTTACGTCCCCCCCCCCCCCCCCCCCCCCCCGGCTCGCAAGCTGAAAACTTGTGGGCACCCCTGATTTACACTATTTAGAAAATGACAGGACAGAGAAACTGACAAAATATCAGACATTTGTACAATTTAAATTTCAATCTGATAAAAGCTGAAGTACCATATAAATACAAAAATGAACAGAACAGAACGAATAGAACAGAATGAACAGAACAGAATTGTCACGGTGACAGCTCCGGGCCCCTCCATGTGGGTGTGCCGCTACGTTGTCTGCGTGTCGTTATGTCCATGTTTGTAGTTCCGTGGGTGTGGGTCGTTTGTGAGCGTGTTCGTAGTCTCACCTGTGCCTTGTCTCGAGATCACGAGGGTCTGTGTTAATCACCTATTTAATGTGCGTTCGCGCAATGTCTTGTGCTCGTCTTTGTCTAAAGCTTGTGCCATGTAAATGTTCTTGTGCAGTCCTTGCGCGATATGTGGCGCACTTTGTTCTTTGTTCTGCACCATTAAACGTTTTATGTCACAATACCTGCTCGTTGTGCCTGCCTCCTCCCAGCGTTACAAGAATGAATAGAACAGAATGAATAGAACAGAATGCCTTTATTGTCATTATGCAAAATGTACAAAGTACAATATATACAAATCTAGAATGCTTAACCAATGCAAACTAACAGAAGAAACAGATTTAAGACAGACAGGTAGGGTTCCTAAATCCCTCAGTCTGCTAGAATCAAAGTTATTAAAACATAAAAATGTATATTTCTTTATTACAGATAAAGGTTCACAAGCAAAAATACATCTGGAGGAAACCTGACAGTTTATCAGGAGTGAAAATGTAATTGCCCCACCTTCCCTTACAGTGTTTGAAATATACATTATTATACACGAATCATAAATTATTCAGTATATGCAAACAGAAATACATCACTATACAAGTTGAAGTTTGACATCATTATCACCCATTGGAAGATTTCCCCCTGCGTTTTTATTTATTTAAGACAAGATGGCCTCAACTCTCACCACACCTGTAAGATAAAGTTATTCTTCTGCACCACTCTGTCCTTGGTGAGGATATGATGAACAAAGACCTGCACACAGGAGACTTCAGATCTTTAACAAAGATGGTCTTACATAACACCTTCCAGTACTGATATAGACGAAGTTGTATCTTTATGACTACCACTGTAATAATTAAACTGTGTCCATGCATTTAGATACTTCCTGGATCAAAGTACATTTAGTCGGTCTTGGTTCCAGCAGCAGAACTTCATTTGGTAAGTTTAAACCAACTGTGATAATCTTTGTAATGTTGCATTAAGCGCGTATGTTAATAGTGACCAGTTTGCGTTAAGCGACTCTGCAACTACACGACACGTTGAAACAAGCATCAAGGGTCGTAAGACATTTAGGTTGAAATTTTAATTGAACTGTTTTACTGAGAATATACGACAGAGAAACAGGGCCTAATCATTTCTTATGAACCTAAATTTTCCCTGCTCTTAAATTGTTCAAAAGGAGTCAGAATAGTCCTAGATATTTAGCGAACACACAACAGCACTGAAACAGCCAGATCTAGGTTATGATGGTATTTCAAAGTTTTCTAAAAAACCGCAAGCAACGTCAGTAGTTTGATTACTGTGTAACGTTATAACAGGTCTCGTCGTGTCTTTGTTGTCATCAAACAACATTCTGAACTCATGATTTAGAGCTAGCTAGCCGGCTATCAGCAAGTGTCATTCACCCAACATAAACAATGAACTAGCAAAATTTATGAATCTTTATTCCCACAAATCCAACAAATGGCAGGTGGGGTGATGGCAGCACTTGGCGGCACTTCAGTGTTGACACATGACAGTAGGGTTGCCATCTATGTCTGACAAAAAACAAGGACACTGTCATACTGACAGCTGCCCACAAATATATGGTGGATGTAGCAGAATCAGAGCAGACATTGTTCAATGCACTTAATATGTTAAATACATTACCTGCTTACAGTGGCGTGCACAGACATTTTGGGGGGCAAGTGCTCGTGGGGGGGGTGAAGGGCACTTTTTAGCGCAAATAAAAAAACTACAAGCTCATGTTGAATGAAAATGGACTTTTATTTGTAACATTCTCTAAACGTGAGTTTTCAATGGAAAAAAGTCACGCAGCCAACTGATATAATTCATATACAATATTAACTATATACAGTCATGTCCTTCAGTTAACTTCTGTTTACCCTCCACTGTCTGCAGAACTTGTTACATATATTTTGTAATTTAAATCAATATAGGCCTACAATTAAGACAGTAAAAAGACCAAAAAGTAGGAGAAGGAGTTATAGGCTACTGAGTGTTGTCATTACACGAATGCAGATGGGCATTTTTCACAGGTAATGGGGAACTTCCCGTTTCTTCTTTCACAAATGAGTGTGTTAATTTATGTTGCCTAACAAAACCTATACAACAGTACGTTCAGCTTAACACATAGATTTGCAAACTCTACCTTAATTATTTGTATGTGGTCGTCCTCACGTTATCTATCATTGATTTGGGCTAGAGCGACTAGTTTATCAGGTGACCAGTCGGCTAAAAATGCTTAGTAGTTTGGTGCTGTATGAGACATTTTACTGCACAAGAAAATGATTTCACGTTGGGCTTAGAGGGCAAACGGTACGATTTTACTTGATGTGTATGTGACCTGGCTGGTGGGGACAGGAGAAGAAGTCTATCTGTGACCGTGTGTGCTGTGCTGAAGACGCTTCCTTCACCTCGCTGAACTGAACTGCTGCTGCAGCGCATCTGGTGTTAAAGGAAGAGAGAGGTCGGGTGTGTGCGAGGTTGTGGCGCATTTTAGGGCATTGTTTTTAAGATCAAAAGATCATTTCAAACCGACCTTAGTAAAATGATTTAAAAAAAGTTTTCAAAAGGGCACTTTCGTTGATAAAGGGCAGAGTTGGTGGTGCTTTAGCACCACCTGGTGTCTTTGTGTGCACACCACTGCCTGCTTATCTAAGTACTGGTGTGAGCTTTGCTTGTGCTTGTTTTTGCACCCTCTTGGCAAAATTATTAAGGTGATTTGCATACGATTTAGATGTTTTTTGATTTTAGCATGGTCATCCAATGCAGTTTTGCCTTCATGTTTAATCAGAATTTTAGCCAAGCACATGGCGCAGGTAGCCGAAAATGGATCGTCAGGAGTTGGCTTTAACCATGCGGCATAATTTTCATTTTTTTCATCCAGTCATTATTGAAATAAGATAAACGTTTCATTTTCTTTTTGACTGGCTTATCAGACTCACTAGGCACAGACTCGTCATCATCCTCTGTTTCGCCACCCAGCTCAACCACTGTATTGTTCCTCAAACTTCTCAAACAACGTTATAACAGAGCCACTGATTCACTAAACGTAGGAGCCGCCTGTACCGATTGGATTGTGAAGTCAAATGATCCCACAGCACCAATGAGGCACAATGGTGCACGTCAGCAAGAAAAAAATACAGATTTAAAATGTGCAGAAATCTAAGTCTAGTCGATTGATCGAACAGTGAAAACCGGGACATGAAATGATTTTTTTTTTCCCGGGACTGAATATTAAAACGAAGGACAGTCCCGGGAAAACTGGGACAGGTGGCAACCCTACATGACAGTAACATAACCGAGTGGCCGATACTCAGTCACCCAAATGAGTTGTGATAAGATGCCTGTCATTGGACGCAGGCGGCATTTCTGGACAACAGATGCCGCTGTCGAGTGGGCTCTGTCCGAAATGCCGTACTTCCCTCCTATTCAGTAGGCTAAAGCAGTACGAGATAAAGGGTAGTGTGTCCTAATACACAGTAGACATTAAACAGTAAGCGAAAAGTACCCGGATGGTGTACTGAACCGGGCGCCATTTTGAAGCATGTGATTGCGGCACACTGTCCTATCCCACAATTCAATGGGTGCAGCCAGGGGCGGACTGGGGAGAAAAAGGAACTCCCAGGCCATAGGTCCATTGATCTTGAAAAAGATGCTTTTTCTATTATATGTAATATATGTTAATAACACTTCACCAATGATTTGTATTTTTCCTCTAAATCGGCTTTCAAATTCACTTTTGTGCTGGAAAAGTTAACTGAAATTAAAAATCAACCAATCAGAATATTTCACACTGTTGCTTCTAGGTAAAACAGAGAAAGGACCTCCCCCAGGACCTTCTGTTTGTCAGTCGCCTTTTACATCAAGAGAACTTTAATTATGGATTGGCCGTTTAATCAACCAATCATATTTTGAATTAGAATCGTGGGGGCATGCTCCAATGGTCTCAGGGTATGGTTTGGTATGGTCAGGGCTGGTCCTCGTACGTCAGTTCTGCGTGGTTGGTGCCTCGTGAGCTTTTAGCTTGTGTGCTAGCTAGTTAGCTAGCTCCTAGCCAGCACTACGGTGAGGTTTTACAACCTCAATCGGAATCGCAGGATATTGCTAACAACACCATTTTCAAGACAGTCATTCAACGAAAAAGTGGATATTGTGAGAAAAGGCTGACCAACACCTCATCTTCAGATGTTTGGACTTCTAACTGACTGGCATTTGGTGGTTAAATGATGCAGAAGTTGTGTAGGTAATATGTTGCACATAGTACACGTGATTATGACAACAGTGGTATGGACTTGTTTTTAATAATATGGTCATTTTTTTATTTGGCTCTGTCTAGTGAAGGCCCATGGCCAGTAAGTACAGTTTGCCACTGGAAGAAACAAATGTCAAAAATGATAAATTAAACCAGGATTAGATATACTAAAATATAACTTTGGTCATGACAAGAAACAAGTAACTTAACTGTTCATCAACTAGGACAACTTAGTTAAATTGGTGAATAATAAATACCAATAAACATGATACTCATGACATGTGCCTCAATTATGGAAGCATTTCAGTCTCATCAGATTTTGAATTTGAAGCAGTAAATTTTTTTGTGCTTGAATTTGAAGCACTGATTTTTTTTGCACTGAAATTATGTATCTGAATTTTATTGCTTTTGAATTTAATGCTTGAATTTTCAAGAACATATTTTCACTTTTATTATTCATAATAATATTTAATAAATATCAATGAAAAAAATTCAAGCGTTAAAAAATTCAAGATATTTTTTCAAGTTGCTTGAATTTGATTGGCCAAATTTGGCTCAAAAATTATGCAAAACTCAGAGTAAAAATCTGGGACACAAAGGATGAGCAATCGAACCAACATCCAACCACTCACATTATGCTCCACTAGTGGTTTATGAAGCCACAGGCGGATAGAGGGAGAGTTGGCGCACCAGATCGGCTCCTCTTCAGTGAGTGTATTTACTCTTTTATTCGTCTTTTATGGTGTTTATAAGATTCAACAACGTGCTGCCCATCAGAGGTTTGCGCTCGTCCATGACCATGACCAAATTAAGTAAATGTCGCGAAAATATAAAACAGGCTTTTAATGAATAGCTGTCTTTAACTGTGATAGTATGATGCCATATGCCACATCATATGATGTAGATAAAATGGTGGACGTAGTATGTCCAAGGTTATGAAAACTGTCCAGTTGCCTACTGAAAGAATGCACTGCTTTAACGGTTGAGCAGAATGTACTGCATTGAAATGTAGTGCCTACCGCTTAAGTACAGCATTTCGGATGGAGCCTAAGTGTGCAGAACTAGCCACACATGCCATGTCCAATATATTTTTGTTGGGTGGTAAAATGTAACAGTTAAGCAATGAGAAGTGATAATGCTGTTTTATTACTCTTGGTTTTTGGGAGTTATATGCTTTAATTCACAGGTGTCAAACCTAAGGCCCACGGGCCCAATGTCTCATGGTCATTTTATGTGGACCATGAGAGCTTAAAAACCTTATTATCCAAAAAAAAAGTCAATACCAAAAACTACATTTCCAAAAACTAAATGTAATTGAGAAATACAAATAATGATCCGAAAATGTCCAGGAAGAGAAAAACCGATGCAGATGGAAGGGTGTTTCAAGAAAGATTGGAAAGCGAATAAATGTTTGAGAAAAACGGGGAGAAAAACGGTTATGTCTTTTGTGTTATGAAGCGGTGGTGGTTGTACAATCTACATCGGTACAATCTACAATCTACATTTTGAAACCAGACATGGAGCTAAGTATGCCAAAATTAGGCAGCAAGAATATACAACAAATTGCCAAAGAATTAAAAGGCAAACTGTGATTGCAACAGGAAGTGTTCGCAAAAGCCACAAACACAAACAATGCAGCAATAAAAGTTAGCTTTGTTGTGGCTGAAGAAATCGCCGTGCTTCAAAGTCTTTTTCAGAAGCACAATTGCTATTTTCAGTTATTTGATATTTCAAGTTTTGAACAAAGTAAATGTGATATATTTGATGATATTTTTCTTTATTCACTTGGATAGTTGGATCGTTGATTGATAGAGTAATGTGGGTTTCATAACCTAACATTAGGATTTGTGTTAGGCTATAATAGCAAAAAGCAAACATTGTTTACACCTCTGCAAATATATAAGTAATACATTCGGAGTTATTTAACATTAAGAAGTAGTTACATTTATAAGTTACATATGGCCCACTGTGGACAACGATTATGCTGATTTAGCCTGTGGTTGAAAATAAGTTTGACACCCCTGCTTTAATTAGTTATGTTGTTTACCCATCTGTGTAGTGAAAAAACACACACACTCACTAGTGGGCTGTGGTGCTCAAGTTTCCAGAGCGGTGGGCAGCCATTGCCCGGCACACAGCCAGTTGGGGTTAAGTGCCTTGCTCAAGGGCACTTCAGTCATGGCCTAGGGTCTGGGAATCAAATCTATGACTCTCCGGTCACAAGACCCTAACCACCAGACCTAGCCTTAATCAGTGATTATTAGGTAAGTGTCCAGTCTATATTTTAGGACAAATCTGCAAGTGATCTAAATGTTGAGTAAAAGAGAAATCATACTCATATAGACTGGAATAAAACATTTAAATTGTTTTTTCAGACATGAGGCTTATCTATGTGATAACACTGACACTCTCTCTCTTTATGGAGACCACACCAGGTATGTGCCCTGTACAAAGGTGTTCCATGTCCCATGCTCTCTGTTCTATGTTCCATGCTCTTGTATTGCATATGGTCAGATATTTCCACGTGTGCGTCTCACCTTGTTTCTTGATTCATTGTCACGTTTCTCTCATTTCCCTCTCTCTGCTTTTAAGTTTGGTTTCTGTATCGCTGTTTATTTGTTTTACTTTTATTTTTCCTTGTTGCGTGTCTTATGTATTTAGTTTTGTTAGCCTGACTTTCTGTCATAATATGTTACCATGCCCATCATTCCCGTAGAGCTCTTGTGTCTAGTCCCAGTGTCTGTATTGGTCGTTTGTTCCTTGTCTGTCCCCCTGATGATGTTAACTCTGATTTCACTAATGAATCTCACTGCATGATTGTTTCCGCCTCCGCTGAATCCCCCGTTACAATAAGAGGAATTCATATCATGAAGAATGTGATTATGACTATGAAAATGACAATTGTTATATCTTCAATATGTTTTATTTCTGTTTTCATTTTAGAGGACAGAGTCATAGTTGGTCCATCAGCTCCTCTTGTTGTGAATGCTGGTGAAGACCTGGTTCTGCCCTGTTCTCTACAACCCAACATCAGTGCTGTGGACATGAGAGTGGAGTGGAGCAGATCAGATCTGACTCAGACAAACAGACTTGTACATCTGTATGAAGATCATGAAGACAGAAATAAAGCTCAGATAAAGTCCTACAGAGGGAGGACAGGACTGTTTAAAGAAGAGCTACAGAAAGGCAACACCTCACTGAAACTCTCAGCAGTCCAACCTTCTGATGAGGGAGTTTACAATTGTTTAATCCAATCAGACTCCTGGTATGATGACATCACTCTTCAAGTCACAGTTGAAGGTGAGAAACATCACAACAGTTTCTGTTAATAATTATTGTTATTAGAAAAACGAATGAATTGACAGATGATGTGCAACAGGTGGAAAGGGCGTGTTAATAGGAGGGGGATAGTGAGCGAGGGAGTGACTTAGGGTGTGTGGGAATGACCTAGGCTAGGGTTAGTGTGTGTGTGTGTGTGTGTGTGGGAGTGACCTAGGCTAGGGTGAGTGTGTGTGTGTGTGGGAGTGACCTAGGCTAGGGTGAGTGTGTGTGGGAGTGATCTAGGGCGTGTGTGTGTGTAGGAGTGACCTAGGCTAGGGTGTGTGAGAGTGATCTAGGGCGTGTGTGTGGGGGAGTGACCTAGGCTAGGGCTTGTGTGTATGGGAGTGACCTAGGCTAGGGTAGAGTCCTGCACTGGGTCGGGTACCCGCGGGTACGGGCAAATAGATGCTGAAACGGGTGGGTTTACACATACCGCAATTTTACGGGTGGGTATGCGGGCGCGTAAATTAAATACGGGTGGGTAGCACGTGAATAAGTGGTCATTTTTAGTAGGCTTTTATTTGTTACGTAATGAACATAGTGTTACCTTTTGCCTGATTACCGTCTCCCAATCGTGGTCGCTAAGCTCAGGGGGAGCTTACTTATACCGTAGCTCCGTTGGCCAGAGCGGGCTGAACTTTACTCTTCACGCGTTCTGGGGTAATACCCAAACTTCGGTTCTTTTCCAGCGGAAACATGAGCAGAGGTTGGTTATAACGCAGTACCGGGCATTTATTGTAGCTTGCTTGGTGGTTACAAAGCTAAATGGGTGGCCGTGCTAGAACAAGGAAAAATGATGAGATAGAACTTAGCGTGCTGCTCCCGCCACAGCAGATAGGAAACTACTACCACTGTGAACCTATGTGATTTTATTTAGTTGTTATACTGGCATTTGTTCCCTCTCGTTTTGCATTCTTGTTATGGCACCAGTTGGCTACATACATTTTCTTGCGTTTTACCAGTTGCTACTTTTAGATAGGAATACTGTTCCTGCACAGAAACCTTAGATTTTATTTTGTGTAGTACTGACGTTTTATCAGAGGCGCATTGAAAAATTAAGTGCTCTATGGGAATACTTTCGATTTGTGTGATTTTTCACGGGCACGGGTGGGTAACGGGTAGAATATTAACGGGTCTGGGCGGGCGGGTACAGATTTAACTTTGAAATAACCACGGGTTCGCGGGTGGGTGCTGTACTCTGCGGGTATGGGTGGGTACGGGTCTCAAAAAACGGACCCGTGCATGACTCTGGGCTAGGGCGCGTGTGTGTGGGAGTGACCTAGGGCATGTGTGTGGGAGTGATCTAGGGCATGTGTGTGTGGCAGTGACCTAGGGCCTATGTGTGTGGAAGTGACCTAGTTAAGGTGTATGTGTGTGTGTGTGGGAGTGACCTGGGGCGTGTGTGTGTGTAGGAGTGACCTAAGGCGTGTGTGTGTGTGTGTGTGTGTGTGTATGGGAGTGACCTAGGGCGTGTGCATGTGTGTGTGTGTGTGTGTGTATGTGTGGGAGTGACGTAGGGCATGTGTGTGGGAGTGACGTAGGGCGTGTGTGTGTGTGACCTAGGGCGTGTCAAAAACAAAAAAATTAAATAAAGAACTTTTAATGTGATATCAATACTATGTGTTCGTCACAGGTGTAGGTGCATGTGCATACATGATAATCAATAAGTGGGTGACTGGGAATGTGGAACTGGCTGGGTATTGTGATTGGTAGAAAGGCTGGTGATTGACAGATTGGAGGTGTCTGATTGGATGATACAGCATGGTGACATGTGGGTGAATAAACAGAAACATAACACAAATTTAAAATACATGATGATTCCTTAATAATCTGACTAAATAGATCTATCAGAATAGACTACGCCACTTGAACCTAAATGTGTATAATGATAGGATATAATGAAACATTTAAAAGTTGAAAGACATTTAAAAGTGGTTATCAATATGGATGGCAGTACAGAAAAATAAACTGATATGGGTTTATGTAAACTATTAAAGAAAATTAAAATGTCACATATATGTCACTCAATGTTGCAGCAATGTCAACAACTTCTTGCCCATTGTAACGATTCAAGGGGGTAGGCGTGATGCAAATTTAGGTAATTTATTAAAGAAAACAAGAGACGGACTAAACTGACGAGAACTACAATGCACATGAGAATGTACGCAACAGAACACAACATAACAGAACACATCCAACCAACAAGACGGCAACCAGAACCACTAAGAGACAGAACTAATCATGATAAACTACGAAGACACACACATAACATACGACAGAACTAGAATCCATGGAGTAATAAACAAACCTATAGCTACAAACGCGCAGGGTTACAAATACGAGAACAATATAAAACCAAACAGATTGCATCAAACGATAGACGGTGAACATGACAAGAATGTCAAAACTGAAATACGTAACTAAGCACAGACGCATAAACTGGTAGAAGAAACAAAACCACAGAAGGGAAAACTACCGAATACAGGGAGACGGAACAAGGAAGCAGGAAACAGACACAGAGCACAACTAGAACGCTAACGGAAAGGAGAAACAAGTCAGGGTAGGGGGAAGCGCAACTAGACCAAGGAGTACTCACGAAACACAATGACCGACACGGAGGACTGAAACAGATGGGATGATATACTGAACAGGGGAGTGAAACGAGACTCAGGCGCGGGCACTAAAGACGGGGGCGTGACAGACACAAGGGATACCACAGAAACGGGGAAAGTAGGCGGGACCAGGGAGGAGGGCGGAGCTGGACGTAACACCCATTTATTAATGAGAAGGCTTTCAAAGGAATTAAATACTGAAATAAGTGCTGAAATGAGCTGCTTGTTGTCATGGTAGCGTGTACACTAACTGATGCTCAGTGCATGTCTGAATTGTTGAATAAACCCATTTTTGGTCAGAACTATTAAACACTAGTTATGAATAAATAAATAAACTTAAAATTGGACAAATTTTGTTTCATGGGAATATTTCGTATCCACTGACCTCTGTGTTGTTTCTTTTAGTGGATTTGAAACTGGTTGGTCCATCTGCACCTCTTGTTGCTGTAGCTGGTGAAGACCTGGTTCTGCCCTGTTCTCTACAACCCAACATCAGTGCTGAAGACATGACAGTGGAGTGGTTTAGACTGTATCTGAGACAAACACTAGTACATCGCTATGAACAATACGAAAACAGCAATAAGGATCAGATAAAGTCTTACAGAGGGAGGACAGGACTGTTTAAAGAAGAGCTACAGAAAGGCAACACCTCACTGAAACTCTCAGCAGTCCAACCTTCTGATGAGGGAGTTTACAACTGTGCAGTTAGATCCATGTCCTGGTATGATGACATTACAGTTCATGTTGAAGTGAGAGGTAAGAGCTTTCACAATTTCAGTTGGCCAATATTGTTTACTGTTTATGTGCAATAAACCATTTTGTTCTTACAACTCAACCTGTGACTACTAACATACTGTAGTTACAGACTATATCTCAGGTTCTTAAATACAAAACCCAAAATAATTTATAAATAATTTCTATTATCTGCAAATATTACATTTCATAGTTAAATGTGGAAACCATCACAGACAGGTGGTTTAATTGGATTTAATTGGATTCAGTTTTGTTTTTGAAATTTGACATGATGTAATCTGGATTATATTTCAGGAAAAGGTTTTCACACATGGAAGATTGCTGTCATCTGCATCTCAGTTTTTGGTGTTGTGTTTATTGCATTTACAGTTTTAATCTGGAAAGGTACAGTTTTAAAGAACACCTTTAATAATCATTCATATATTGTCCCTGTTTTTGGATGTGTGTGTGCATATGCAGTATTGATAAAGTGACAATAAATCTGTCGTCCTAGGTAGGAAACAATTATGAATCCTATCATGAATCATTTTAAAATAAAAATTAAATTCTCTTATTGGTTAAAGTATTCAGACAGGCTTTGTAGAAGGCCCTTTGGCAGCAATTACAGCTGTAACCTTTCTTGGATACGTCTGTACAAGGTTTTGTACAAGAGGATTCAAGTACCTTCTCCCATTCTTCATGACAGTCCTTCTCAAACACCCTCAGACTGGATCATTTTTGCACCAGTCTCCCTTTCCCTGCTGCTGTCTCTACACAGGACTTATGGAGCTCTTTCAGAGTGACTGTTGGGTTCTTTCACTGCTCTCTACCCAAAGCCCCTTTTGACTGAATGCCTATTTTGGCCAGATGACCAACTCTAGGAAGATGCAGTGTTGTGTCAAGCTTCGTCCATTTCAAAATAATCAAGGTCACTGTGGTCCTGAGACACTCACAGCCTCAGTTATTGTTTAATATCCTTGTTAATATGGTCACTGTGCCTCTGGGGAAATTCATGTTGTTTTATATCCTTGCCACAACTTGTTCGTGGAGATCCACAGACATTTCCTTGGATTTCACTGCTTGAATTGTCCAGACTATACAATGCAAATTGTGGTCCCATATAAACCCCAGCTTGGAATGCCAAAGAATCTGAATACTGTGATGTATAGGACCAACAGGAGTTGGTCTTTACACTTCATCAACTTACAAATGGCAATTACATCAATTCAAATTTAAACACAATAAATTGTGCAAGTAAAGCAATTTGAATCATTTCCAAATCTACTGTATATTAATAATTCGTAGCAATGTACCAAATATGTAATAGCAAACTATTAGCAACAAAGTATTACCAACAAACTTATTATTCTTACCAAATACATGGACTGTGGGTCAACTTTGTTGCCCACAGGTAATTAAGATAATCATCTCATTAAGATAGTCATCCCATGTAATTAATTTCATTACATAGGTAATTAATGTATGTAATTGAAACCCATAGGCAATGAATTCATTTTTGCATGTAGCATATAGATTTATGTTTATTATAGATTTTCCACCATTAAAAATGTTTCTACAGTTCCAGTGACTGAATGATAACATTTTCTCATTCCAGTTACATTCTCAAAGAAGCAGCTTCCTCCTGTACTGTGTTCAGCTGTATCCTACCTGTATAGTCACTCAGAGTATGTGAAGAATGAGTGGAACCCAGAGAAATACAACACATCAGAGGAGGGTTATAGGAGACTCATCCCAGCTGTCATCAACTGTAGAAAAGCCCGGTGAGTTTTTACCTACTCTGTATAAACTATATACTATAAGTAATTCAATCAAAACAGCTAATGGAGAGCATGGGTCAAATGCGTGGGTGAATTATGCAACCTAATTTTCAGAGGACTGCTGCTAGAGGAGTGAAATGATGGTGAAAACCAAAATGTGTGCCTTTCTCAAAATCTTCCAGTAAATGCGAACAGATTAATTAACAGAGGATGGTATGCCAATACAAATTCTCTCACATTCAATCTTAAAATTCCCCATATTAAACCTATTATAATATGTACTGAAACTCTCCAACAGCTGATAAGTATTAACATTATTAATATTAATAAAGTTGGACATTTTTTGTCCTTCCTGTCTGTCCTACCCATCATGCGTGGCATTACCTAAGCAGAGCTGTTTCTCTATTTTATATTTATATTAGTGGTGGGCCGTTAACGGCGTTAACGGCAGTCGTTAATTTGATACTCTTATCGGGCGATATAAAAATTATCGCCGTTAATCTATTTTTAAAGTTGGGTTGGGAACTGGGTCAAAATGGGTAAACAAACTAGGATGACTTTCAACTTGATAGTTTAGCTCGGCTGTATTCCTAACCAAATTGCACAGTAGGGGCGAGAACGAGTTTTTAAACCTGTGAATTACAAATCGTACGTGTTTTTACATGGATGCAGCCACGAAGTCGCCAGGTTTGCTTCATGGAAAATTCATTTTTAGGAACGTAAAGTGTTACCGGAGAGGAGTTCGGAGCGGTCGTTTTCTGCATGGTCCTAGTGCTAGATTCGTCGCTATTTAAATATTTCTTTTTAACCGTTAAAACTACAGAGGACCAAAACTGACTTTTGAAAATTACGTCCGTGAGGTTAAATTTACTAAATGTTGGCTTACATTTCAAATATCATGTTTAGCTGAATAAACATGTTATTTAATGTACAGTATGTAGGCTTACAAATTCATGTTTAACTGAATAAACCGTTGAACACGAGTAGCCTACATTTTATTGAGCATGTTTTTTTTTTTCAAGTATCTGTCACGTTGAGGACCCCGGCCCCTCCCTTTTGGGCGTGTGTAAACGTTGTCCACATGCTTTGTCTGCGTCCGTGTATATACGTGGTTAGGGTTTTGTTGTGTGATTAATAAGTCTCACCTGTGAATCGTCTCGTGATCACGTGGGGCTAATGTGGTTTGTCTATTTAATGTGCGCTCGCGCAGTGTCCTGTGCTCGTCGTTGTCTATGTCTACACGTTGCTGTGTATGTTTGATGTTGAACGTGCGCTATTGCGCATTATCAGTAAAAATAAACCGTGACGTTTGTCGCGAGAAACGGATTCTGTGTCTCGTCCATCTGTCATCGCCCGGCGTCACAGTATCAAAGTAGAACAGCTTCCTCAAGCAGTCATTGATGCATTTTGGAAACAGGAGATGAGCCCCTGGTCTAATGCACCCTCTGTATTAAGAAACCCTATCTCAAAAACTGACTTTTAGTCATTACTTGGGTAGCACGCATATGAGCCATTTTAATATAGATTAATCTAGATTAATCTAGATTAATTTCAAGATTTCAGTGAGATTAATCTAGATTAAAAAAAATCTATGCCCACCCCTAATTTATATTTATATATTTAAATCTTTCTTTGCAGTTCTTTAGTTTTCTCCTTACCCATATCCCCATTTTTAAGAGCACACTTCCATATTTACAAGATTTTTAATCTCTAGTCAATCAAGGCTTACAGTTTGGAAAAATCATGTAATTATAATTTCAGTACATTCATGTGCATCACAATTTTTAAGAAATATTTGCAATTCTGTATCTTCAGAGCAGTTCTTCATTTCCTCTTGCTGTGCTCAGTCCATCTGTTAATTTTCTTTGTTAACGGTTTCTCTTGTTTAAGGTTCATAATTCGGTAAAAATTCAGAAAGTTCAACCTGCCCAAAGGGGAGCACACAGATTAATAATCATCAATAAATGTTCCCATACCATTGATCCAGCGATTTTCTTATGTGGGTGAGGAAATCCAATAGCTATGTAGATTAGGCAGATAAGTCACATGGTTTAAAATCCCTTATGATAAAAATGTGTTAGTCCACAGAGCATATCAGCGCAGTATTATAACATTACAATAACATTATCATAACACCATAATAACATTATTATAACATTATTATAATGTTATTATAACATCATAATAACGTTCCATGATCCTGGCAGCAGCTTCGTAATCAGGACATGGCACATCAACTAAATCGACTGAAGTTATGGTCACCTGATCAAATTCACAGAGAAGACAAAAAGATCTTACACATGGCAAGGATATCAAAGTCCCAAGAGCAGCATTCCTCTCCATGTCTTTCCATGGCTTAGTTACCTTGAAAAAGTAATCCGATTACAGATTACTGATTACTCCTATAAAAAGTAATTCAGTTACGTTAGATATTACTTGATTTTAAAAGTAACTGTTATGTCTTTAAAAGCCATTACGTCATCTTGGGTTAAGGGTCACAGATTAGCGGGAAGCCCGTCTTGTCTGGTGCAGTGTGTGTGAATAAACAAGCGTGGACGAGCCGTACGACTCGGTGTGGTTTTGTATATAACATTTGGCGACGAGGATGGAGCTTTCGCTTCCGCCACCAGCCCCATTTCTCGCGCTACCAGGCGAGCCCCCGGTACCATGGATTCGGTGGCTGGAATCATTTGAAACATACCTCGCAGCTCTCGGACTTGGCGGAGCTAGCGACGCGCGCCATAAAGCCATTTTGATTCACTGTTTAGGCACCGAAGGCCAGCGCATATTCAGAACACTGGGACAAGCGGAGAAGTATAAGGACGCTACAACATTACTCGAAGCACATTTCGCAGCTCCACAGACGGTAATCCTGCGCAGAATCGTATTTCGGCAGCGCAGACAGAATGCGGGTGAGTCCATTCAGCATTATGTAGCCGATCTCCGCGGCTTAGCGTCGTTGTGCAAATTCGGAACCATGGAAGAGGAAATGATCAGAGATCAACTCGCGGAACATGCAACGCACTCTAAAATACGGGAAAAGTTAGTAATGTCCCCAGATGACCTAACACTTAGCCAGGCATTGGAAATTGCACTGCAAATTGAAACAGCTACTGAGCTATCCAGCAAATTGTCTCATAGCACCACTCCACAGCTCGCATTCGCTCAGCATGTAAACGAACCCGAGCGCCCACCTAGCCCTGCATCCGCTGATATCGACATGGGTGTACACTATACAAGCCACATGCGTGGCCAATCGCGCCGTACTTGTGGTGACTGTGGCTCTTCTTCGCATGCTAGTAAAGCCGCAGTGTGCCCTGCTAGGGGCCAAGTGTGTCAGCGCTGTGGGAAGAGCAACCATTTTGCCAGGGTCTGCCGCTCCGTACCGCCTACGGGTGCATCGCGGGCTGGCTCACGGCCTGCCGAAACTGGCACTACCGATACTACCTCCATAAACTCTGTCAGCTCTGCCCAGGTACCGTTCAAGACGTGCACAGTGGAACTAGATGGGGTCTGTGTGCCATTGCTAGTAGACACGGGTGCCGCCGTATCTCTTCTCAACTGGTCCACTGTTAAGCACTTCCTGCCCCACAAAACGCTGAGGACGCCATCTGCAGTGCTGCATGGCTATGGCAATACACTGATCAACTTAGTTGGCTCCTTGAGCTGTGCAGTGCGCCACGGAAACAAATGCGTCCCAACATTCACTTTCCAGGTGGCACAGCATGGTGCTAATCTTATGGGGATAGATCTCATCACAAGCCTGGGTTTTAGGTTCCTGGACAACTGTGGGGCAGCAATCCTTCAGGTCAGCTCACCATGGGAGCAGCGGTGGCCCCAGCTGTTTTCGGGCCTAGGCTGTATTTCAGACTTTACACACCAACCACTCCTGCGCTCCGACGTGCACCCAGTCATACAGCCTCTTCGCCGCATTCCCCTAGCTTTACGTGATGACGTCAAAGGGGAGCTTATTAAGTTGTTAGAAGCAGGCGTGATCGAACCAGTCAATGCTTCCCCATGGATCTCAAACCTGGTGATCGCAAAAAAGAAATCGGGAGGTTTGCGTGTGTGTGTGGACCTGAGAGCCGTGAACAAGGCTGTGGTCCCAGACAAATACCCATTGCATACGGCGGAAGAGCTGACATGCCAGTTTTACGGCTCAAAAGTATTCACCAAGCTGGATCTCCGCCAGGGCTACCTGCAGGTTCCTCTGCACACAAATAGTCGCAACCTCACTGCATTCGTCACACACGCAGGGTACCGTTTGGTCTTTGCTCCGCCCCTAGCTGTTTCCAGAAAATAATGTCAACTATTTTTTCCGGCATTCCTGGAGTAGTTGTTTTCCTGGATGACATTGTGGTACATGGACCAACATCCACCATCCACGATCAACGCCTCGCGCAAGTGCTGGACACTCTGGCCTCCCATAACTTGACGCTGAATGGGGAGAAATGCATTTTTTCAGCATCTGAAGTAGAGTTTGTGGGTTTTCGTCTGACTGCAGGTGGGCTTAGTCCAATACATTCGAATGTGGAAGCCATCCAACGGTTGCCCATGCCGTCCAGCCCCACTCACCTTGCCTCTTTCCTGGGCATGACAGCATATTACCTATGGTTCCTCCCACAGTACTCAGCCACCACTGCCCCTCTCCGTCAGCTCCTTAAGAAGGATGCCCTGTGGGCCTGGACCCCAGCCTGTGCAGATGCCATCACACAGCTGAAGGCCCAACTCATTGCACCACCTGTTCTGGCTCACTTTGACCCATCCAGTCCGACATTCCTCACCTGTGATGCCTCGAACTTTGCAGTCGGTGCTGTGCTGTCTCAGCTCCAGGACAACACAGAGCGACCCATTGCTTTTGCTTCACGGGCCCTTAATCCGGCAGAGCAGAAGTATTCAGTGGGAGAACGAGAGGCCCTGGCATGCGTCTGGGCGTGTGAGCCGTGGCATGTGTATCTGTATGACCGCTCATTTACGCTACGGACGGACCACCAGGCACTCACGGCATTACTGGCAACTTCAGGATCCGGGCATAGACCCCTGCGCATACACCGCTGGTATGAACGGCTCCACCAATATAACTTCAGCCTGCAGTATACACCGGGGTGAGAAAATGTGGTGGCGGACTTACTGTCACGCTCCACACACCTCTCCACTTCGCATCTCTCAGTCACAGACCCACAGGATGACTGTACTGACCACGACCTTATCCAGCTCCTTCACTCTCCCCTGGAGAAGACGGTGTCCTTGCAGGAGCTCCAGCAGGCTTTGGAGCATGACCCAGACCTGACACAGCTCCGTTCTTTCATTCACTCAGGGTGGCCTCTACCTTCTGGCCTGCCAGACAGTCTGACATCTTTTCACCGCTTCAAGGATGAGCTTTTCTGCTGGAATATTCACTGTGTGGCTCGTGGCCACCGCACAATTATCCCGACAGCCCTACGGGCTCAGGTACTGGCTATGGCCCACGAAGGCCACCTGGGCATTGTCAAGGTCAAACAGCGGTGCCGGGAAGTAGTCTGGTGGCCGGGCACCGACGAGGACGTCGAGACTATGGTTAAAGACTGTACAGCATGCCTGGCGAGCGGAAAGACTGGCCCTCCAACAGTTCCACCCCTCCAGCCACTGCAGTGGCCAGCTGGACCATGGCAGCATGTTCAAATGGACATTTGTGGCGAGCTTCAAGGTGTCCCACATCACCAGCGCTTCTTAATTACAGTTTATGACCTCTACTCAAAGTGGCCAGAGGTTCACCCGACAGGTACTATTACCACACATGTGGTCATCGAATTTTTGGAGACACTGTTCACCCGCTGGGGCATGCCATTAACACTGGGGTGGCCATACCTTAGCCAAAAGGCTATCATCCCTGCCACGTACCAGAGCTTAGCCAGAAGGCTAGGGTTGGGAGGTGTGATAAGCCCTTCTTACCTCCAGTGTTATGTAAATGAGGCGTGTCTCAGGTGTGGGTGGTTGCTGCTTCAACACACACCTTTGGCTGCCTGCCACAAGAGACTGCAAGCTCTCTTGCAAGAAGTCACAAAGTGAGAAGAAGTCAGAAGTCACAAACAATATTTGAATTATAGTGACATATAAGTGGCATATTGATTATTCAAAATGGCACTGATTTTTTTAACCTTATTTTCAGTATTTAGTCTTTTGAAAAACTGCCCATAGGTAAAGATATTTTTACATACATTTATACAAAAAACCCTCAGCTACTTGAAATAGAATAATAATCTTGAGCAGTTTTAACTTATCAAGATGGTACTTTTTAGTGTATCTCTTCCAAAAACACAACAACAATCTTACCAGAAGAGATTTCTGAGTCACTACTCTCTTTTTTTTGCCCCCCCATCTTTGGAGGACAACTTTATTTTTATGTAAGAATAAAAAGAAAACAATTCTGTAAAATACAGTACAATAGTAATAAAAATAATTGGTGGGACATACAGAGAAAAGAGAAGGAGAGAAAAGAGGGTCAGTGTTCAGTGTTCATGGTCAGCCACTGGTCAGTGTTCATCCACAACGTCCCCTCAAAAGCCCTCAATGTCTAAAATACAGTAAAGAGTACAGGAAGAGGTGCCTTACACTATCACCGACTATAACAGCCTAAAATGTGGTGTCCCACCAGCCCCACTGCAGAGAGTAGCCTGTTCAGCCAACCCCCCCCCCCCCCCCCCCCCCAAAAAAAAGTCAACATTGCCAGAAATTTTGATTCAAGTTAGCTTTATTGATATTCGCACAGTAACGAAACGTGTTACTCTGCACACACCTGGCACTGCCACATCATCTCTTTTCTGCACTTGCCACATGTGAACTAAGTACAAGAAATACAACGCTTAGTGGCATGATTATTCTTGCAGCCACACTTGACTTGGCACAATGCCCTTTTCCCTGTGTCAGGTGTGGGTGGTTGCTGCTGAACCTTTTCCTTGGCCACCTCCTTGGCTGCCATATGAGCCTGTCCAAGCTCTCTTGCAAGCTTCACCAAGAAGTCTGCCCATCTCTCTTTTACACCTGTGCATGTTGTTGCTCATCTATTGTGATATGCCTTCCTGGGTTGTAAGCATTGAAGCAGTTGGCAACGAGACCCCCAAACATTAGAGACTGCAGCAAACGGGTCAGTTGCAGCTCGTTCACTGCGTGTGTCCATGCTGTACACACATGCGTGTGTCCTGGAACCGGTATCGCTGCATAATCTTCATGATGGAGGGCTGCTGCATTGCTGGATGAGGATGGCAATGAAAGCCATTAGTTCAGGGAGGGCCATGAACCAGTTTTCATGCTGTGTCGTCTGGTGTGCATGCTGAACAGTCCACTCCTGTATGGTCCGAAGCATTTTCAGAGAGATGAAACAGAGGAAACTCTGTAAGCGACTAGACACTTCACTTCTGGCAAAAGCAGTTGGCTCTCCATTCATGGGATGGCATTCAATTGGGCTGTGATGCCTTCCATAATGTCTACCAATCTCTTCCTCACGCCACACTGTGCCGTCTTTTGCCATCTCTGTCAGCTGCTCGTGTGACTCCATGTGACCTCTCTTTTCTGGAGGTGATGAAGTCTCATGATCCACAGGAACATAGGTTTGAGATTTGATTAGTGAAAGGTTGAAATAATGTGAAATTGACACAAACATAATATTTGAATTATAATTCCAAAACATTTCAAGTAAGCCTCTTTTGTACTTATGTAGGATTGTTCTCACACTGCAAAAAGTAGCATTTTATTAGTCAAAATAGCTCTGATTTGTTTTACCTTTTTTGAAATATTTTTCATCTTTTGAAAAACTGCCACTAGGTAAAGATATTTTTACATTAATTTATACAAAAAAAAACCCCTTAGCTTCTTGAAATAGAATAATAATCTTGAGCTATTTTAACTTATCAAGATGGTACTTTTTACAGTGTGTCTCCTTCCAAAAACACAACAGCCATAACCAGTAAACAAAAAAGGACATTTAGTAAATCTTACCAGAAGAGATCAGCTGCTTGTGTGTCTCCATGTGACCTCTCTTTTCATACATATTCACCCAAACACATATACAGCCTCACACACACACACACCCACAAACATTATTTTCAGTAGTTTTTAGCACTTTGAGTTGCATGTATGTATGAAAGGTGCTATACAAATAAAGGTTATTATTATTATTATTTATTATAAAAAGGGAAGGGCAGAAAAAAAACACAGCTCAAATGACCACTGCAATGGGGGAGGCCAGGGTTTTTTTCTTCTCTATCCGAGTCAGTGAACACATCCAGCAGAACAATGAACTGACACCATCACCCCCCCCCCCCCACCCTAAGTGGTTGCATGTACATAACAAAGGGTGGCCTAATGGAATGCAAATGTCCCCAGAACTGCCCCCTGGTGGAGACCAGGTACAAAATTTTGGAGTGAAAATGCTGGTAGTCCTAGTGTTAACGATAACCACTGACAATGGGCCACAATTCATTTCTGCAGAGTTCTCCACGTTTCTCAAGGAGCGGGGGAAAGACACATTCGCACCGCACTCTATAACCCACAGGCAAACGGGGGAGTGGAGCGCCTGAACCAGACACTCAAAAATGGCATTAGAGCTCACCTGGCAGAAGGGTTCCAGTTCCCTGTGGCACTACGGCGAACTCTGCTGCACTATCGAGCTACTCAACACTCCACTACAGAGAGCACACCTGCACACCTCATGCTGGGACGGGAGCTGTCTTTGCCTTTGGATCGACTTCAACCTGGCACCAAAAACAAAACACAATGCACGGCGACAGTCCACTAGCCGGCTCCGTGACAGAGTCTCTACACGGCAGTGTGAGATGAAACGGCACTTTGACCATTCCAATAGGGCCAAAACCCCAGCCTTTGCGACCCTGGACTGGGTTAGGATTCGGAGGCCAACACGGGGCCATAAATTAATGTCCTTCTGGTCCGAGCCTCTCCAAGTGACAAAGCAGCTAGGTCCGGCCACTTTCCGCCTGTCGGACGGAACGAGGTGGCATGCACGCCGCCTCCGCAGGGTGCGGCCACCTACTGCAGCAGACGCAGAATTCAACCAGGAGACAAAAACTGATATGGCCAGCACAGGCAATCCTACCAGGCGAGGGACCCGAACACGGGCCCAACCAGGCTACTTAAGGGACTATATGACTGAATTTAAATAATTAATATCATTTAATCTGTCATGTTTCAGGTCAACCTGCCTTAGTTAATGTTCTCATACGGTTATGTCTGTGGACATAGTTTTGAACGCCTGACTATAGTTCATACAGGCGCTGGTGTCTATATGGTACAGTTTATGTAGGATGTGTTTTGGGGGTTCCTTTGGGGAGGGGGGAAAATGTTATGTCTTTAAAAGCCATTATGTCATCTTGGGTTAAGGGTCACAGATTAGCGGGAAGCCTGTCTTGTCTGGTGCAGTGTGTGTGAATAAACAAGCGTGGACGAGCCGTACGACTCGGTGTGGTTTTGTATATACAGTATAACAGTAACTACGTTAGATTACAAGTTACTTTTGTAGTTACATTCAGGAGCAAAATGAGTTTTTCCAATACTCATTTTAAGTGCATTTTTAACAGTAACAGTGTATCTCCTGACATTTAAATAATGTATCTCCTGATATTACATTTGTGTTGCTGCGCTGTATTTTTTTGTAACGTTTGTAAATGTATTTGTAAGCGTAATACAAGCGAACTATTCAGTCAGACAGCTATTTGTTGTGAAACTAAATACCATTACACTTTCAAGCATTTTTAAGTACGTTAGCCAAAATTCCAGCACTTTTCAAACCAGGAATTCAATGCAACATTACAATTCATCAGGTAAGTGTTCCTGATAGGTAAGGTAAGGGGTATTTCTTTACACTACCATATATCGTTATGGAGAACACTGCACAGAATGACGTGAACGCGCTCACGCTCTCACAGTTTCACATGCAGCGTACGGAGTCGAGTCATAAGTAGAACTGTAAGTAGATAAGTAGTCAAAGTAGAACTGAGCCAAGAAGAAAGCAAAAATATATATTTTACTAAGGAAATAAAAATACTAATGCACAGTTACTTGGAAAAGTAACTTTAATCTGATTACTGGACTGGAAATAGTAACTCGTTATATTACCAGTCCCACCAGAATTTCGCGGGCCTTTTTTGTGATTGTTGCGGGCTAAAATGTTTGATGTTGCGGGTGTTTTTCAAAAAAATTGCGATGGAAGTTGCGGTGTGTTTTTGCTTTTTTGTGAGTACATTACAATAGGGAGTAAATGTTGTATGGTTTCCTCTATTTAGTAGTCCATTTTAATGATCTATTTACCTATTTATTCAGGGTTGCCAACTTTTCAAGATCGCTTGAAGTGAGATTTGAACCTGGAGGGGGTGGCGAACATTAATTGTTGACGGGGGGCGGGGTTAGCGAACGTAAGTTGTTAGCGGGCGGCCTGTAAAATGGACACAAATTAAGTATTATATCGAGATCGATCGCCAGTGGTTGGCGCCAGAGCGAACTAGTAACTCATAGATATGGATCAAAGATAAATAAACTTTATCTCAGTTTAAAGTTTAAACTTATAAACTTTATCTCAGACCCTCGCCACTTGCGTGCGCTGGTGACTTCGCGGGCTACCGTTGCATTGTGGGGAATGTAGTGTTTGTGCGTGCAAAACACCATCGGGCGGCTGTGGCCTGCGGGCTGGTTCTAATAGTAATTAAATATCATCCAGGGGGCCATAGATAATCAATTTGCGGGTCGGATCTGGACAGTTTATCCCCGCTTTCATGTAGTGTACTGGGATACTGCTTTTCCCGATCTTTTTGCCGTTATTTTCGTCGCTCATGCTGCTTTCAGTCTGCTCCTCTTGAACGTATATACGGAAGTAAGGCGGGAGTTTGTCAACGTCACATCAATACGACATCAGTGATTGGTCAAATTTGCGGGAAAGTTGCGGTGATTGGCTGAAGTTGCAACACCGCCCTGAATTCGCGGGGTTTGCTTGAAGTTGCGTTGAAGTTGCAAATCGCAACATCGCGACTTTCTGGAGGGTCTGTATTACACGTTACTAGTAAGGAGGCGGACACATGCGCTGAGTAGAGCGAGATTTATTATGGGCAAACCCATCAACAAAGTCGTGAAAACAGTTCAGGTTGTTACCAATTAATCCATCATACAAAGGACAATAGCTAATACAGGTAGACATGCACAACAAACAAACAAACAACAATTATCTATACACTTACAAGAGGCATAAGCAACGTAGTATACCCACAACCACAGTGATCTGCAATCTAAAGCCTGGTTTATACTTTCGCGAGCGACCGTAGCGCGCGGCTCCGCCCACCTCGCGCGAGCGGTGTAGGCGTTTATACTTTCGCGAGCGTCGCTGCAGTGTTCTCCGAAACGATAGGTGGCGATAGGTGGCAGTGGAGAATAAAAAACCCATGCAAAACCGGTGAAAGAACATTTTTACCTGACCAGAGACCGTATATATACACATCAGGCATCAAACGTAAATATGGCTTTGCAGTGTTGTCCGAAACGATACGTTAACAAATACGAGCCTCTTGTAATTCCAGGACGAAACATGAGAGAACGTGAAGACGTTAGACGTCTGGGCGTTTTGAAAATAAACAACCATTAAATAATGTGATAAAAAAGCGAATTATTTCGATTCATTTCGAGTATATGTTTAAATATTTAACTTAATTAAGTTTAACGTGCTGGGAAATATTGAAATTGACCTTTAAAGTGACGTACAAGTGCTTTAATTCCACCTTGTATAGGTGTATGAGCCCGGCAAACATGACTTTGTCCATCGCGCTGAAGCGCGGCGCGCGCGTGAAGTTACAAAATTCGAGAGGTGCATGACCTCACGCCGCGACAGCGCGCGAGGCACTCGCGCACGGGCGGAGCCACAGCGATTACGTCATTTTCGCCGCGCGGACCCTCGCGCCGCTCGCGGCGCGTCGAGTATAAACCAGGCTTAAGACATCAAACTCAGAGCTTAAATCACAGGATATAATGAGAAACCAAACTAGAAACAGCTGATGACAATAACCAAGGCAAAAAGACAGAGCAAAAGGGAAAACAAGGAAAACCGGAACAGAGGCAGGACTAGGAACCTGAAAACAAGACAGACAGATAAGAGGTGGAGCCAGGCGTGATGTGAGGCGAAGCCAGGCGTGACATTTGCCTTCCATTTGTCTAGTGTTTTTTTTGTTTCCATGCCTCCTTGTTCGATCTCCTTTTATTAGTTTCCCCTGTGTATATTTTGCTCCTTGTTATAGGTGTCATTTTAAACACCAGCTTTCAGTTAGTCTCTTGTTAGCGTGTGTGTTTTAGTCATCCTCATTCTGCATCATGTTTGTAAGCTTTTTTGATCCATGTTCATTGATTATTCCAGTTTAGTCTCTTTTTAGTTTTGTATCTGTCTATCGTCTAGTTTATTTATTTCCTTGATTGGTATTGTGTTTGTTTCTGTCTTTCTGTATGTTTTTGTTATATCAGCAGTAGGCTGGTGAACTGCGATATACGGAATAATAACGAGACCGACATGGACCTTCGGTTTACGTGAAGCTAATCCTGCTTCTCCCTTTTATTAGAACTAACAAAACAGCATACATATCCTAGGAATCTGCACACCCTTAAAGGGCCAGTATCCTTAAGTGTCAATGACGTATGAAATACATCACATTCCTCCCCCTTTACATAAAATGTCCTTTTTTTTCTCTCTCTTTTAACTATCTACAGGGTAGAGTAGACTGCTCTTGCCCGACTTAACCACGGGGATTATTATGCCCCATCTTGCAGGTTAAGTACTAACTAATAAGTTAGTCTAGCGGGTGGATGCCGTTCTCTTGCTGGGTAACGTCGTTCAGTGACAGATGCCGGCATCGTTATAGGAACAGCCTCCTTCGGAGTTTCTTCTTCAGTCACTCCAGACTCATCCGGATGGTGCTGATCCCCATAAACTTCAGAGGATACCGGCATCTCGGGTTCCGTGATGAGCGGCATTTCCTCTGGAGCAAATCCTAGCAACAGCTGATCAGCGTGTCTTCTCCACACTACATTTGAAGATGTCTGAACCGTGTATGACACTGGTCCCGTCTGGGCAATGACTGATGCTGGCACCCATTTTGGACCCGCAGCATAATTCCTTGCCAGAACATGTTGCCCAGGGGAGAACATTCTGCTCTTTGCCTTTGCTGCTCGTCTGTCAATTTGGGCTTGTTGTTGACGGTGCACAACTTCTTTGACACTGGGTGGTTTTAACATCTCGAAATTGGTGCGAAGTGATCTGCTTAACATCAGAGTTGCTGGTGACGTTTTGGTGGTTGCATGCGTGGTGTTTCGATAAGACAGTAAGAACCTATGTAAGCGCTGATGTAAAGTCTCTTTACCATGGGAGGCCTTCAACGCATGCTTCATGGTTTGCACCATTCTCTCGGCGAGACCATTTGTTGAGGGATGGTAAGGAGCTGACTTGATGTGACGCACCCCATTGGCTTGCATAAACGACGCAAACTCATGTGAAATGAACTGTGGCCCGTTATCACTAACAAGCTGCTCCGGATAGCCAAAACGGCTAAACATCTCCCCAAGTTTCTCAATGGTCTTGGCTGTTGTCGTGGATCGCATCACCGCTATTTCAGGCCATTTGCTGTGTGCATCAACCACCACCAAAAACATCTTATCTTCAAATGGACCAGCAAAATCCACATGTATTCGCTGCCATGGTGTTTCTGGCCAGTCCCATGGATGTAAGGGTGAAAGCTGTGGTGCGTTTTTGAGTTTCTGGCAGGCGGCGCATGACCTTGCTGTCTCCTCGATATCCCGGTCCAAGCCGGGCCACCAGAAATAGCTTCTCGCTATCTCCTTCATCCGCACCATTCCACAGTGACCGACATGTAACTGCTGTAACACCATTTTCCTCAAGGGTGATGGAATGACAACTCGTCTTCCCCACAGCAGACACCCTGACTGAACAGAAAGTTCTAGTCTTCTGGATAGGAATGGCTGTAGATGTGCCGCATCTTTAACAGCATGACCATTAGTGATTACTTCAATCACTTCAGACAAGACTGGATCTTTTCGCGTGCACTTCCGTACCTGCACAGCAGTCACTGGAGACTCCTCCACTTGTGTAAAGTAGAAAATGTCCTGTTGGCTACTCTCTGGACATGTCACCGGCAGGGGTAGCCTTGAAAGTCCATCAGCATTGTGGTGCAATTCTGACTTTCGGTACTTGATATCATAAGTATGGGCTGATAACATCAGGGCCCATCTCTGCATTCTGCTGGCAGCTAGGGAAGGTATCCCAGTATAAGGGCCAAAGATGGTCGTAAGCGGCCGGTGATCAGTCAGCAGCGTGAAACGCTTTCCCAACAAGTACTGATAAAACTTCCTTACACCAAAGACGATCCCCAATGCTTCCCTCTCAATCTGAGCATAGCCCCTCTCCGCCTTATTTAAAGTGCGTGAAGCAAAAGCTATGGGTCGGTCATCTCCGGATGGCATAATGTGGGAAAGTACAGCTCCCACACCGTATGGTGAAGCGTCACACGCAAGCTGCAGTGGTAGCTTCGGGTTAAAATGGGTCAGAACCTCCGATTTAAGCAATGCTTCTTTAGCTTCAATAAATGCTTGATTGCATTGTTCTGTCCATTTCCATTGCTTTCCCTGACACAGTAAGTCATGCAACGGTTTTAACATTGTAGCCAGGTCCTTAATGAACTTTCCGTAATAATTCAAGAGCCCTAGAAACGAGCGAAGCTGGCTGACATTTTGTGGAGCGGGGGCATCCACAATGGCTTTCACCTTTGATGGAGCTTTGTGCAGGCCCTCAGAGTCAATGACATGCCCCAGGTACTCCACAGACTGCTTAAAGAACTCACATTTGTCTTTTCGGACTCGAAGACCAAAGTCCTGAAGACGCTGTAACGTTGCACTCAGGTTGCTCAGATGCTCCTCGTCTGTTTTTCCCGTTACGAGGATGTCATCCAAGTAACACTGAACACTGGACAGACCATTGAGGACTTGATCCATTGCACGCTGGAAAAGTGCGGGAGCTGATGTAATACCAAAACAAAGACGCTGATATCTAAAAAGGCCTTGTGAGTCACTATTGTCAACAATTCTTTTGACTTCTCATCTACTGGCATCTGCAAATAAGCTTGGGAGAGGTCAATCTTACTGAACCGTTTTCCTCCTGCTAATCCGGCAAATAAATCATCGATATGGGGTAAAGGGTATTGTTCTACTGACAGTACCGGGTTCACAGTGACCTTAAAATCCCCACAGATTCGCACTGACCCATCTCTTTTCAGCACCGGTACTATGGGAGTGGCCCACTCACTGATGCTCACCGCTTCCAGGACACCACTTTTCACCAAGTCCTCCAAAGCTGCTTCAACTTTTGGCTTTATAGCATAAGGCACTGTGCGGGCTTTAAGGAACTTGGGCTTACTCTCCGTTTTTATATCCAGTGTTGCTTTAATTCCCTTCATCATGCCCAGCTCGTCTTTAAACACTTCAGGGTGTCTGTCTAACACCTCTGAAAGGCCAGTGGTTTGTTTGGTCAAGGTCCGCACCGAGGGCCAGTCCAACCGGATCTTTTCTAACCAAGCACGGCCCAGGATTGCTGGATAGTTGCCCTTCACAATATAAACATGCAGTTTGGTGATCTGGCCGTTTAACTGCACTTATGTTTCGATGACACCCTTAACCTCCACATGCTCACCAGTGTAAGTTTTAAGTACGATATTTGTGGGTTGTAAAGGTATATGGCTCAGGTGGTTGTGATACACGCTGTCAGAGACAATAGAGACAGCAGCCCCTGTGTCAATCTCCATACGCACCTTGTGTCCTTCTAGCAGGGGTGTGACCCAGTAACCCTCTGAACCTCCTTCCACAGTCATGATCTTCAAGGTCACTTCTTCGTCAGACGAATCACTTTCATTTTCTCCTACTTCATTGGAGTGCAAATTATGGACAGCTTTCTTTCTCTTTTGTACATCCGATGTTTTTCTGTATTTTTGTTTCCCACTCTTCTCCGTAGTTTTCTTCGTTTTGCATGCCCTCTCGATGTGGCCTTTTTTTCCACAACTTCTACACTGTAAATCTTTGCACTCCCCCGCACGATGGCCAACCTTGCCACAGCGAAAACATGTGACACTTGGATGTTGCGGTTTCCAATCTGGTTTTCCTATTGCCAGTTTATGCATTTTGCTAGTATTACTGAGATGTTGAGCTTCTTTTGCAGCAAGCTCCATGCTCACACTGATTTCTGTGGCTTTCTGCAATGTTAGGTTGCTCTCACTGAGCAGTCGTTTCTGAATGGCTTCACTTCGAAGACCACACACTAGTCTGTCCCTTATTGTGTCGTTTAAAACTTCTCCAAATTCACAGTGCTCTGAAAGTTTCTTTAGAGCAGCTACAAACACCGTCACACTTTCCCCTTCCTCTTGATTTCTTTTGTGAAAACGAAACCTTTCCGCTATTACTAGCGGTTTCGGCGAGTAGTGAGAGCCCAAGGTGCTTACAATGTCTGCATACGTTTTCTCGCCAGGCTTAGCCGGCTGCACCAAACTGCGAAGCAAGGTAAACGTTTTAGCACCCATAATGCTCAGGAAAGTCGGCACTGTCTTCTCCGTTTCAATGCCGTTTGCCTCAACAAAATACTCAAATCTCTCGGTGTAAGAGCTCCACTGTTCAACACTCTCATCGAAAGGACCGATATGTCCAATATATCCAGCCATTTAAAGTCAGAATAGCTTTTCACTCACTCAACGCAACAGAAGAGCTCAGTCGTGAAATCTCTCCCCGTTGTAGCACACTCGCCGATTTTTTTTTTAGACACGGCGTAGGTTGCGTCTTTATCCTCGTCGCCACTTTGTTATATCGGCAGTAGGCTGGTGAACTGCGATATACGGAATAATAACGAGACCGACACGGACCTTCAATTTACGTGAAGCTAATCCTGCTTCTCCCTTTTATTAGAACTAACAAAACAGCATACATATCCTAGGAATCTGCACACCCTTAAAGGGCCAGTATCCTTAAGTGTCAATGACGTATGAAATACATCACAGTTTTTGTCTGTGTGTTTTTGTTTGTGTATGTTTTCATTTATTCCACAAGTATTAAAGCCCTTTTGCACTTACAATGCAACTCTCATTCCCATTCCCTTTCTCTCTCTCTCTCTCTCTGTCTCTCTCTCTCTGTCTCTCTGTCTCTCTCTCTGTCTCTCTCGCCCCGAGATCTAAAAACATAACACACTTTGGACGTGTCTTTGTCCACTCTGATAATAGTAAAGTTGGTCAAGGACAGATTATTTTAATTGACAGTTCATTCATTTTGTTCTGCAATGATCATACGTGTGAGAACATTATTATCTGCAGTCTAAATCTCTCACTGTGTTTCCTAAGCCTTTACCTCACGTTTCCACGTGAACTCCTTTACTTCCTCCCCATCTGTATTGTGTGACACAGATGAACACACACACAAAGACATACACAGAAATTACCATAGGAGAATGTAATATGTATTAAGGTCAATGTGTGTGTGTGTGTGTGTGTAATGTGAGGGGTTGCCAACAGCAGCCAAAACCCCTTAGATGTTCAATAGCTGACTGGTCAACCACCACGGGGTCTTTATGAGGTAAGAACCCAAGTGCTAGGTGTCTGAGAAAGAGACAAACAAAACCTGGCAATAGTACAACCAGAGGAAAGCAAACAGGTCGTCAGGGAAACATCTGAAAACAAAAAGAACATCCCTAAAACCAAAAACTTAAATCAGGTAAGTAAAGGAAAACCTGAAAATGGCCAAGAATGGTACAGAGAAAAAAACAAAGAAAAATTGAAAAAGGAATCCCAGTTGGGAAAGGAAGATTAGGGGGAGAAAATTCCCACTAACCAAGATTCCAATCCCAGCTTGACCGTGACGTGTGAACACTCGTGAAAAGACTCAGTAAGGAGTTGATGAGAAGCCAGCCTATATGAAGCCTAAAAGGCAGGTGTAGCTCATCCAGCTTAATTAGGCTAGATTAGATGATCAGCTCCCTCTAGTGACTGGTGGTGTAGTTCGGGAGCCAACCCTTACTGTGTGTGTGTGTGTGTGTGTGTGTGTGTGTGTGTGTGTGTGTGTGTGTGTGTGTGTGTGTGTGTGTGTTTAGGTTGCATATATGAATATATATAATATATGAAATTAAATTTGCAAATACAAATTTAGAAATTAGAATTAAAAATGTATTTACAGTGAAGGGACAAACACACATGCACATATACATCAGCTGGTACAAATAGCTCTCACCTTCAGAATAAAAATAGCTGATTTCCCATGCAGGCCAGTCAGTGACATAGAATGCCCAGATCTGCTCTGATTTTGTATGTTCTCTTTGACAGATTATCTGGTTATAATCTCAATGAGAAGTTTTGCAAATCTCTCAAATCAGCTTTACAAACAACATCCTCCTTGAAAGAGCTGGACTTTAGTTACAGCAACCTGCAGGAGTCAGGAGTGGAGCAGCTCTCTGCTGGACTGAAGAGTTCACACTGTAAACTGGAGACACTCAGGTAAGTTTTTTATTACTACAAAATGAATGAGAGCTGTTGAATAGTACAACATGTATTCATTACTGAATGGAAATGTTAAGATATGAAGCCACCGTTGGACAATTTCACAAAGGCCAGTGTTTCAGTGCTTTACTATTTTTTAGTAATAATAGAGAGTGAAAAAGCAAACTTGTGCTGTATTAGCAGATTTGCCAGCACCTACTACCTAATACTGAATGGTTAAGTAAGCCCAATTTTATTGTTTGGAGTAGCGTTTGGAGCTATCTCTGTACCTGAATCCCAAAAACTCTGGGATAGAGTTTGAAATATAAATACTGAAATATAAATTAGACTCCAATAATAGTTTTATTAAAGTGAAAAATCCAAGGACAGAACAGGGGAGGACGACCAAGTAAGAGGGGTTATAAACATAAAGGAATGCACACACAACGGAAAGATATATAACAGGCTAACCAATAACTTAAGACAGAGGAGAATCACGAATAATACAAGGATAACATTACAATGCGAACGGGAATGAAACAGAACAAACACATGGAGTACGAGCCAACATCACACGGGAGAACTAAACCGAACATCAGAAAAGCAAACAGAACGTACTTACGAATACGGGGAAGGCAGGGAACCAGAAAACCAACAAACCAACGAGAAGGAGGGGAGCTAGGACGAGGGCAGGCAGAGTAACCTTACCGGGGAACATGCAGGCAGCGGAACTTACAACAGACACGACTCGGAGGGAAACACAGAATCAAAGAACCAAGGAAGCAGGAGAAACGGAGACGAGAGTACCAGAGAGTAGGAAACTGAAACTAAGTACCAATTGACTACATTCAGACATTGACCGACAAAGGGCTAGGGAAATGCAGGGAATATAAATACAGGCATAACTAGGAGACTAATGAGACACAGGTGTTTCTGGCGCGAGGACACAAGAAACAAGGGAGCATGACAAACAATGGGGACTATGGAAACAGGGAAACGAGGCGGGACTGAAACAGGAAAACACAAACAGGAGGACCAGGATGACAGAGACAGACTAAACGTAGGAGGGGGTAGAGCTAGATGTTACACTGAACTACATTCTGTACTGTATTTACTCCTTTACAGAATAGCTGGCTGTAACCTCACTGTGAAATCGTGTGAACATCTCACATCAGCTCTACAAACAGAAACCACCTCCTTGAAGGATTTGGATCTCAATAACAACTTCCTGCAGGATTCAGGAGTGGAGCAGCTCTCTGCTGGACTGAAGAGTTCACACTGTAAACTGAAGATACTCAGGTGAGTTTTCTGTGATTTCATTCTTGAATGGAAATGAAAAACTGCTCTAATGCCATTTACAGGATAGCAAAGACAAGTACATTCAATTCTTTAAATATTTATAGTAATTGTTTTTTAAGTAAAATTGTGCCTGCTTCATAAAACTATTTCTGTGATTCCACATCATCTGAGGGAACTACATTCTATACTGTATTTACTACTTTACAGATTAGCTGGGTGTTATCTCACTGTGAAGTCTTGTGAAAATCTCACATCAGCTCTTCAAACAGAAAACTCCTTGAAGGAGTTGGTTCTTAATAACAACAATCTGCAGGATTCAGGAGTGGAGCAGCTCTCTGCTGGACTGAAGAGTTCACACTGTAAACTGGAGACACTCAGGTGAGATGTCTGTGAGTACATTCTTGAAAGGAACTGTAAGGTTTGAAATCACTGTAGGTTAGTTTTTATTAAGGGCCTTTTATGTCCGCCCTCCTCCCTGGTCCCGCCTAGTTTCCCTGTTTCTGTGCTTTCCCTCATGTCTGCCCCGCCCCCGTCTTGAGTGCCCACACCTGAATCTCGTTTCACTCCCCTGTTCAGAGTATATCATCCCATCTGTTTCAGTCCTCCGTGTCGGTCATTGTGTTTCGTGAGTACTCTGTGGTCTGGTTCCATGTTTCCCCCTTTTCCTGACTTGGTTCTCCTTTCTGCTAATGTTCTAGTTGTGTTACGTGTCTGTTTCTGGCCTCCTGTTCAGTCTCCCTGTGTTCAGTAGTTCCCTTCTGTGGTTTTGTTTCATCTGCCAGTGTTTGCTTCTGTGTTTAGTTAGTCCTTTAGCTTTGTCTTTCTTGTCATGTTCACCGTTTATTGATAGATGCTGTCTGTTTGACTTTACAGTTGTTTTGTATTTGTACCATGAGCATTTGTAGCTACTTGTTTGTTTGGTACTCCGTGGTTTCTAGTTCTGTCGTATGGTATGTGTGTGTCTTCGTAGTTTATCATGATTAGTTCTGTCTCTTAGTGGTTCTGTCGTCATCTGGTTGGTTGTGTGTGTTACGTGGTGTTCTGTTGCGTACATTCTCCTGTGCTTTGTAGTTCTCGTCAGTGTAGTCTGTCTCTTGTTTTGTTTAATAAACTCCTAAGAACTTGCATTTGCGTCACGCCTAACCCCTTGATTCGTTACAGGGCCATTATGTCTTCACCTGAAAAATATAATAATAAATATTGTAATGTTTGCAGACTGGATGAATTTTAATTACTGTGGTGAGTAACAATAATGAGCTACATAAGTAGATGTTTCCACAACACCAAGTGCAGACTCCTAACAATATAGATGGTTTTACATAACCATCAAATATCATAGGTCACACTGTTACTTCACTAATTGGTTATGAGGGTGAATTCATGATATCTGGGAATTCATGGAAATTGAAACATTTGAGACATTAATATTTTGGTGATCTTGGCTGATTTCATAAATGGTTGCATTCAATCTCTCTAGATAGACAAAATGTAATTGTAGGAGTCACTCATCTTCAGATGGTGTTATTTTAGTGAATCTCTTTTAGAGAGAGAGAGTTAGTTAGTTAGTTAATAAGTAAGTAATTAAGTATATGGGGAAAAACCGATGTCTGAATGAAGACACACTTAGTTTTATACTGAGCAATTTACCACCACTATTACAAAACTAATACAAATCAACAAACACTTTATTGCACTTTGTCTTTGGATTGCACATTTACCTTAAACAACACACAGTGTGATGTCCTGCTGTCTGAATAGATGAAACCAAGAGAAAACATTTGAGACAGAAAATTACACTCCTCCCCATTGGGACCAGTGGATATAACAGGAATAAATTATGTTATTCTTATTGGTTCAGTTCCACTCACTGAATGTAAGGTTCTATAACCAACATATTTTATATTCATATCAGTCTCTTAGAGTGGACTACAGCTGATGGCTCATACACGCAAAAGGCAACACTATACAACACCGGTACAAATTACCTGGGGGAGTTGTACTAGGACCCAGATCCAACTTTGTAAACTGAATATATACATCTGTGTTCTATTATCTGTGTTCTATTATCAAGCCTGTATGCAGTCAGAGTCAAAGTGAACTTTATTCAGACTATACTATACAACAAGGAGAGCACAGCTGAATGAAATTACATTTCTCTAGACTCCAATGTGCAAATATATTAGACAAGGGCACTTTAGACTACTAATATTAGACATGAAATAAAGACTTTTAAGTAAATAATATAAAGATCATTCGAATTTACAAATAATCTGTATTTTCAATGATATAGTACAGTATATACAGTATGCTACAGTATTATAACAGAATTATTGCACAACAATAGCTGCATTTGAGAAATGTTTGTTGACGGTGTGTGTCAGCAATCTTTGAGTGTTCAGCAGGTCCGATCATTTGTCATGTTTTGTGGGTGTGTGTGTGTGCAGTCTGATGGTCTGGGCATGTAAGCTCCTGTTGAGTCTGATGGTCTGGGGGTATAAGCTTCTGTTGAGTCTGTTGGTCTGGAGGTAAAAACCTCTACTGAGTCTGATGGTTTGGGGATGTAAGTTTTTACTGAGTCTGATGGTCTGGGGATGTAAGCTTCTATTGAGTCTGATGGTCTGGGGATGTAAGCTTCTATTGAGTCTGATGGTCTGGGGGTGTAAGCTTCTATTGAGTCTGATGGTCTGGGGTAAAAGCTTCTGTTGAGTCTGATGGTATGGGGGTAAAAGCCTCTATTGAGTCTGATGGTCTGGGGTAAAAGCTTCTGTTGAGTCTGATGGTATGGGGATAAAATCTTCTATTGAGTCTGATGGTCTGGGGGTGTAAGCTTCTATTGAGTCTGATGGTCTGGGGTAAAAGCTTCTATTGAGTCTGATGATCTGGGGGTAAAAGATTCTATTGAGTCTGATGGTCTGAGGGTAAAAGCCTCTGGTGGTCTTGCATCATATGCTGCTGTAGCGTTTGGCAGAGGGTCATTTTGTTTGTAGTCTTTTTTATCATATACAGACATGTTGTCCAAACACCACATCTAAATGCGATATGTGATGATCAGCATGATCAGTAATCAAACAATACTCTCTACAATATTATCTGTTGTGTCTGCTATAGAGGTAATATTTTAATATCTGTTGTTTCTGCTACAGAGGTAATATTATAATATGTCTTGTATCTACTTGCAGGCTGGCTCTCTGTGGTCTTGGGGAAAAGACTTGTGAAAATCTGGCATCAGTTTTACAGATGGAGAACTCCCTCCTGAGGGAACTGGACCTTAGTAACAACGACCTGAACAATTCAGGAGTGGAGCAGCTCTCTGCTGGACTGAAGAGTTCACACTGTAAACTGGAGACACTCAGGTGAGATTTGTTTTATTCAACAGAGATTCATCTTGGATACAGCAGCTCCTCCCGATCGTATTGTTCAAAATTCTGAAATTACGTCTGTGTTAACAAATTGCTCCTACAAAGACAGTTTTGGTAAATATATCTACAGTCAACAGTTTCTGTTAGACACGATGAAATCACGTGGGTAAGCAGACATGAGCGTCCCAGAACTCTGACTCCTGTGTCAAGCATCTCCAGAGACCACGCCCTCACCTGCACTCACAGCCCACGGGAGGAGACGCTGCAGACGGTTTGAGAGGACCAGAAGTGAGGAGGTATCCATGCCAGGATAAAAACTACCGTATTTTCCGGACTATAAGCCGCTACTTTTTTCCCCCACGCTTTGAACCATGCGGCTTATAATGAGGTGCAGCTTTTTTGTAGATTTTTCTTCACCCGTCAGAAGGCAGGGCAGAAAGTTAATCAGGTGGTAGGTCAAAGTTGTAAATCAAAGAAGAAAGTGCTCAATTTCATTTAGCACATGCACACAGCAGGCACAACGGATAAGTTTTTTCAAACCAACATGTTTTGTGCCAAATTCAGACTCACCTCATTTGCACACGCATAATGTTGCTACAGATGATATTCGGGAGTTACAGTGATTTTAACTTAGTTCATTGAGCACTCTAGTTTTGTCCTAACTAGATATTTAGACATAATACTGCTTTAATACTGCAGTCATGTGGTCAGAGGTGAACTTCGGTATAGCCAGTGTGTATTTTAATTAAAATAATTAATTAACTTGAACCAGTGTGGCTTTGGACAGATAATGCCATGCAGTTTGCTGTAATAGATAATTAAAGTCTGGCTCTTATTTATGCATAGAAACATAAATCAACAATATAACCTGTAGCGTCTTTATGCGCGGATAAACGAGGGGAGTCGGAATTCGGCACAACACCGGCTGAAAGCCAAATCTGGTGCATGTGAAATGCTACAGGCACCGTTCAGAAATTGATCAGTTCAGTTAAATGTATTCAGTTCAGTAGATATATGTGGCTTTTAGCCCGGTGCGGCGTATACAACATTTTCCATTTTTTCTAAAATTTTGTAGGTGCGGCTTATATCGAGGTGCGCTCTATAGTCGAGAACATACGGTAACCGGCTCTGACCGCCTCTACTGATCATCCTGCTGGATCATATCTCCATCATGCTAATATCTGCATATTGTGACTCATATTGGACACATACAGGATCCAAGCGCAGGACACTTTTAATGTAGAGCACTAAAGGGCCAGAAGCTAGAGAGGGAAAACATACAGGCCAATGTATACGAGTCAGAGAAGGATAAAGTACAAAGGGACTAGGCAATACTCAGAACAGGCTATGAACAGGCCAATGATCATACACAGGATTGGCAAAACAGCTATAAGGAACAACGGCTTGGTTCGCAAACTCAGGTTGTTGGTGATTCCTAGCAAGGTTGGGAAGGTACCCTGAAGTTTTAAGTAGCATTTGTGTGATGTGGTGAGAGCGCCCTCTGGTGGCCTAATATGTGTGAAGCAGTGTTCATCAATCAATCAATCAATCAATCAAATTTTATTTATATAGCGCTTTTTACAACAGTTGTTGTCACAAAGCAGCTTTACAAGTGCCGAGTCCTAGCCCCCAGTGAGCAAGCCAAGGGCGACAGTGGCAAGGAAAAACTCCCTAGTTTTTTGCATGAGGAAGAAACCTTGAGAGGAACCAAGACTCAGGGGGGGAACCCATCCTCCTCTGGCCGACACCGGTCACCATGACAACAACAACAACAATTTAGACAGAAAGAAGAGAAAGAAAATGAAAAATATGTAATAATGTCCATCATGATGTATGCATCCGGTTAGGCAGGAGGTGGCTGGCTCAGGATGGATCGCTGTTCTCCTCATCTCATTATTCCTCAAACAGGCGGGCAGCCATGTGGAGAAATGAAACAGGGAAAATTAGCTCTGTATGAGGACATATACAGGACAGGTAAAATTATAAACATTTCCGGAGTGTGGCAGCAACTCCGGCATTTAGTTAAATTATTACAGCCTAGCTAAAAAGGCAGAACCAGAAGGTAACATAGGCTTGGGGGTATTCTGAGACAATGGCATCCGTCCACTGCACTGTCAACAAACTTGAGTGACCACGAGCAGTGACAGGACGACAGCACCAGCGCCCCAGTCTACCATAAAACCCTTTGTCTATGAACCCCTGGATCTGTACTTTTATCTAAGGGGGATATTAATTATCAAACGCTAAACTAAATAAGTGGGTTTTCAACCTAGACTTAAAGATTGTGACTGTGTCGGAGTCCCGGACGCATTTAGGAAGATTATTCCAAAGCTGGGGGGCCTTACAAGAAAAGGCTCTTCCCCCTGCTGTTACCTTATTAATTTTTGGAACTAATAAAAGACCAGCACCCTGTGATCTTAGTGGGCGTGGGGGTTCGTAATAGGAAATAAGTTCCTGAAGGTACTCAGGAGCAAGCCCGTGCAATGCTTTATAAGTTAATAGAAGAATTTTAAAGTCAATACGGAATTTAACTGGGAGCCAATGCAGGGCTGATAGGACTGGACTGATATGCTGAAATTTTCTAGTTCTGGTCAGAACCCTGGCTGCAGCATTTTGAACTATTTGAAGTTTATTTAGATTCCTATTTGAACATCCTGACAGTAGTGCATTGCAGTAGTCTAATCTAGAGCTAACAAAGGCGTGCACCAATTTTTCCGCATCATCCTGTGATAATGCATTTCTTAATTTAGCAATGTTACGGAGATGTAGAAAAGCTATCCTAGTAGTATTATCTATGTATTTATCAAATGATAGGTCAGAGTCGAGTATGACGCCTAGGTTTTTGGCTACTGTGCCAGGTGTAATGGGGTAGCCTGCGAGATTAAGCATTAGATCTGGAATTTTCTGTTTTGAGGCCTTAGGGCCCAGAAGAAGAACTTCTGTTTTGTCCTCATTAAGTTGGAGGAAGTTTAGAGACATCCAGCATTTAATATCTTTTACACAGGCCTCAATTTTTCTTAAACTGAGTTTGTCATCAGGTTTGGCTGATATGTAAAGTTGAGTGTCATCTGCATAGCAGTGAAAATTGACACCATGTTTGTTTATAACTGTGCCCAATGGTAGCATATATAATGTAAATAATAGTGGTCCTAGAATGGAGCCTTGCGGGATCCCATATTTAACTTTTGTACGTTTGGATGGAATATTATTGAGCTCTACAAACTGATAGCGATTTGTTAAGTAAGAATGAAACCATGAAAGGGCTGTGCCAGAGACTCCAACCCAGCGTTCTAACCTTTCTAGCAAGATCCTATGATCAATTGTGTCGAAAGCTGCACTAAGATCAAGAAGCACTAACAGCGATACATAACCTTGATCTGAAGCAAGGAGGAGGTCATTTGTTACTTTAACTAATGCTGTTTCAGTACTGTGATGGGGCCTAAAACCAGATTGGAACTTTTCAAATATGTGATGCCTATGCAGATATAGGCATAATTGCTGGGCAACAGCTTTTTCTATGATCTTAGATATAAATGATGTGTTTGAAATGGGTCTATAATTAGATAGTACAGTAGGATCAAGATTTGGTTTCTTAATCAGAGGTTTAATAACTGCTAATTTACATGATTTGGGCATGTGACCTATTGTAATGGATGAGTTAACTATAGTTAGAAGAGGTTCAGTTACCGCTGGTAATACCTCTTTTAATAACTTTGATGGAACAGAGTCTAGTGTGCAGGTAGCACAATTTAAGGAAGAAATTATTTTCTCTAATTCTGATTGTGGGAGTGGATGAAAAGCATCAAGTTTTTCTCCCAGTATGCGATTTAAATTGATGTCAACCAAACCAGATGACATACCAGTTGTATTGCTAATAAAAGGTTTTATATTTTGTCTAATATTCTCTATTTTATTATCAAAAAAATCTATAAATACATTACTAGTGAGGTTTACTGGAATCTGAGGTTCTGCGCCTGCTTGATTTTTTGTAAGTTTGGAAATAGTATTAAAAAGAAATCTAGGATTGTTTTTATTTTTCTCTATCAGTGAGGCTAGGTATGCTGAGCGTGCTTTAGCGAGTGCCCGTTTGTAGTCAATGATGCTATCCTTCCAGGCACAGTAGAATACTTCCAACTTAGTAGATCGCCATTTACGCTCTAATTTACGTGCTATTTGTTTTAAGTTTCTAGTTTGGTCAGTGTACCACGGAGCGAGTTTTTTAGATCTAGTCTTTTTATATTTGAGTGGAGCTACTATATTTAGAGCTGATCTGCAGGTATTCTCTATGCAGTTGGTTAGACTGTCTAACTCTCCTGGATAGGATGGCGAGTGGGCTAGAGCAGTTATATCAGGGAGGGCTTCAATAAACTGTGTTGATGTTAATGAATTTATCGAGCGCTTTATACACTGCCGAGGAGACGGGCGGGTATTTATGTTAAGATGAATCTCAAATTTGACTAAATAGTGATCAGAGATAGCTACGGTTTGCGGGAGTATATTTATATTATCTACGTCAATACCCAACGTTAAGATTAAATCTAGGGTATGATTTTGATAGTGTGTGGGTCCTACAACGTTTTGTGTAATGCCAACAGAGTTCAATATAGAAGTAAAAGCCCTTGTCAGTGGATCCTCCGCATTATCAAAATGTATGTTAAAGTCTCCTACCATTATTATTTTGTCACTACTAACTGCTAAATTTGCTGTAAAATCTGTGAAATCTTTTAAGAAATCTGAGTAAGGCCCTGGTGGTCTATATACATTTGTTAGGGAAAATGAACTTTTATTTTCAGATGGACTAGTTACATTAATAGACAGCATCTCAAATGAATTAAAGATATCCAAGTATTTCTGATGAATTTCTAAACAATCACGATATATTATACATATTCCTCCTCCTCTGCCTGACAATCTAGGTTTATGTATATAACTATATCCCACAGGAGTGGCTTCGTTTAGAGATAAATAGTCACCAGATTGAATCCACGTTTCAGTTAGACATAAAATATCAATTTTCTGGTCAGTTATAAGTTCATTCATAAAAACTGCTTTAGAGTTGAGTGATCGAATATTAATTAATCCAATTTTCAGATCGGTCATATAGGTAATAATTGGATGTGAAGTTTGAATATTAGTTAAAAACTTAGGACGGACTATTTTCTTATGATTTAATTTAACCCGGGGCACAGACACAGTCTCAATCCTATGGGATCTTGGTGACGCCTCTAAGCAGCTCGCAGACAGACGGTTTAGCCCGTTAGTCTGCGGCCTGGTCGCGACTCTGGTTAGTCAGCAGCTCCTAGTACTACACTGCCCACTAACTAAAAGACTACGGGCTATGCTGCAAGATAACAGGGCAGCGCCATCCCGGGTGGGGTGGACACCGTCCCTGCCTAAAAGACCAGGCTTGCCCTCGAACTCTTTCCAATTATCAATAAAGCCCACTTGATTTTCTGAACACCACTTGGACATCCAGCGGTTTAGCGACGTGAGCCTGCTGTACTGCTCATCACCGCGCCGCATTGGGATGGGGCCAGAGCAGATTACGGCATCGGACATCGTCTGGGCTAATTTAACCACCTCTTTAACATTAGCCTTAGTCACCTCTGACTGCCGCAGACGTATATCGTTGGCCCCTACATGTATAACTATCCTAGAGAATCGTTTATGGGCTAACAGTCTAAGGTTGCCACTAATGTCCGGCGCTCTGGCTCCCGGTAAACAGCTGACTGTAACCGCTGGTGCCCCTACAGGAATAGCGACTTTCACGTGTCGGACTATAGAGTCTCCTATGACCAGAGTCTCCTCAGCGGGTGTAACACTGAGCGGGGCAAACCTGTTGGACACGTGAACCGGGGAGTGGTGCTCTGGTGGGCTAGCGCTGGCGTTAGCGGTAGCTGCAGCCCTCGCTCTCCGACTACGCCACCGAGACGTCACCCATTCGCCCCGCTGTGAGGGCTCTATCGCCGGAGTCGCGGAGGCGCTAGTTCTCCCTGGCGCGTCCACACCTACTACAGACCCTGTCTCTCTATCCCTCAATAATGAGTGGACGCGGCGCTCTAAACTTTCCACTTTCGCCACAAGAGAAGTAACTAACTGGCACCTCTCACAGATACTATCACTATTACTATCAGTGGCGAAAGGGTCTAGACTAAAGTGTTTGGTCAGAGGAGAAAATCTCAGCCTTACAGGACTGGAAGTCACAGACTAGATTATCTGTATTACTCACACTTGACTGCACTGCCACGTTCAGACCAGTCACATCACAACATTCACAGATGACGCTACAGTCAGTCTGATCACCAATAACGATGACACTGTACAGACAGGACGTGGAGCAGCAAACCAGCTGGTGAGAAAACAACAACCTCTTCCTGAATGTGAAGAAAATCAAGGAGATGGTCCTGGACTTCAGGAGGGGCAGCAGTGACCGCCCCCCACTGACCATCAATGGCATTACTGTTAAAAGACTCCACAGTACCAAGTTTCTGGAGGTGCATATTACAGATGACATCAGCTGGTCCTCCAACACCACTGCTCCCACCAAACAAGCCCAGCAGCACCTTCACTTCCTGTGGAGACTGAAAAGGCCAAATACTTCAGTCATGACAACATACTACAGAGGGACTGTGGAGATCATCCTGACCCACTGCATCACTGTCTGGTATGATAGCTGCTCTGCTGCAGACAGGATCACCCTGCAGAGAGTAGTTAGAGCCTCAGAGAGGATCATGGGAGCCCCACTCCCACCCTAGCAGACGTTTATAATGGTGGATGTGTCAGAAAGGCCACATCATGCTGGACCCTCTCACCCCTCCCACCACCTCTTTGTGCTCCGCCCTCTGGTAGGAGCTGCAGAGCATCTGGGCAACATCCTCCAGATTGTACAACAGTTTCTGTCCTCAGACCATCAGAACAATGAACTCCCTCCACAAACTGCCCCCATTCACCCCATCAGGACAATTAACTCCCTCTACAAAATGCCCCATTCACCCCATCAGGACAAAAAACTCCCTCCAAAAACTACCCCCCAATCACCCCATCAGGGACTGTAATGTGATGAGCTGAATGCACACACACTTTACATCTTTAATCTAAACTCTCCACTCAGGGATTTTACTCCTGCTCTTCTGATCAGCACTTTCTTACACCCGTGCTGCTGTTTTAATTGTTTGTTTCTAAATGTGTTTAATGTGTTCTTATGTTTCTGTATGTGGTGTCTGAACATTATGATCTGTGAAGAACAGTATCTCTCTTCTGTATATGCTGAAGGTGAATGATAGAGGTGATAATAAACTGAACTGAGATGCAGTAATGTCACAGTGTTATCACACATGATATCACACAGTCACATATAGAAGATTTTACAGGCATCATCTCATGTAACATGTAACAGTGACATGTAACAGTCTTATTAGACTGTAATAAGTGACATGTAACAGTCTTATTAGACCACTGATATCACACAGTGTAAGTCCAGTTTTAGGTTCTTCTGATGTAGGTTAATAGTGCACTAGAGTTCTGAAGGGTGAGAATAAACATAAGAGCTCAAATAAACACAAGCAGCAGTGATGCGGAGAAACAAAGCTGTCTGCACGGAGGACGCCATCTTGGAGATGAGAGTGGAGGAGCCTTCACTACAGTTCCCAGCCTCTCTAGCTGCTCCATACAGACTGATCTGTAAACACATATATCTATCTCTCTCTCTCTCTCTCTCTCTCTCTCCTTTCTGCAGTCTGTCAGGTTGTCTGGTCACAGAGGAAGGTTGTTCTTCTCTGGCTTCAGCTCTGAGCTCAAACCCCTCACACCTGAAAGAACTGGATCTGACCTACAACCACCCAGGAGAGTCAGGAGTGAAGCTGCTCTCTGCTAGACTGGAGGATCCACAGAGCAGACTGGACAAACTCAGGTATGTAACATAGTGTGTGTGTGTGTGTGTGTGTGTGTGTGTGTGTGTGTGTGTGTGTGTGTGTGTGTGTGTGTGTGTGTGTGTGTGTGTCCTAGAGTTCATGCGTAACTAAACTACTGAAGGCCATAATCATCTGTTCCTTATGTATTTCTGACTGTGTCAGCATGATTAGTGTCACCTACTAATCCTTTATAGTATATATATAATTTGTTTTACCTTAATTATTACAGTTTTTCTCAGTCGCTTTGATGCATTTCTCAGATCAGGATTAACATTTGCACCACAGTCTGTGCATTTCTCAAAACAATTTGTTCAAACAGCACCACACAATGGTTGGCTACCTAAAGCCTGTACCTCACTCACAATCCTTTGTTCATTCCCCAAAGGTAAGTATTTATATCAGTAAACATGTCAGAGTCATCAGAATTAAAAGTTCTTCAATCATTGATTACGAACAAGACAGTCAAAATGATTAGTCCTGTAATCATGTTTACTCTGTAAGGATTTTCTCAATGTTGTTCTTTTGATGACGGATTGAACATACTTTATAAAGTATGTCAATTTTAGCAGTATAAAATTACACATTACTGTTTATGTGAGCATGATTGTAAGAAAATGGACAGAAATCCATTGATGCATTCTTTGTAAAAAAATTTATTGATGGATCATGTCATTGTCACGGTGAGGCGGCCCCCTACCGGCCGCCTCTGTCCACAGCGGCTGTGTTGTTGTTGTTGTTTTGTGACGTCGTGTACGCCCCTCAGGTGGGCGGAGCCCGTGATCCGTTCCCACCTGATGGTCGTTTGTCTGTCTATATATGTCTTGTCTTTGTACCAGTTGACCGCTGGTCATTATATCCTTAATTCGGATCTATTGCACGGGTTTTAGGTTTGCACACTTTATATTAAACCACCCTTTTTCCCTGAGACTTGGCGTGATCGCTTCCTTTTTGTTGCTCACACCTGCCCGTCACAGAATGACCAGCCACCCTTCGGAAGCCGCCGAGTCTCTTTTTCTTTCTCCTTCGTTCGTGGTCATGTCTCGTGGTAAGTGTTTGTCTGCGTGGTGTTTGTTTGAAGAGATCCGCCGTGCTTTTGTGTTGTTTGTGGCACGGCGAGGGACAGGGCTCTCGCCCTGGAAATACTCTTCGTTTTTGTTGTTTGTTTGTTTGTTTGAAGAGCTCCGCCGTGTTTGTGTTTGTGGCGCGGCGAGGACCAGGACGTCTTCCCTGGGAGCGCTCTTCATGTTTTGTGTGGGAAAAATGTGTACATGTTGACGGACGTGTGGATCTGTGTGCGTGCTCGTTGTTTCATGTTAAATGTTTCATGCGTGACGCGGTCGCCGCTCGTCACTGTCGCCTCGCTCCCCGTGTGTCTTGTGTTTTATGTGGGGAGCGACTGCGACTCGGAGCGGCGCGTCACTATTGTGTATGTGTATGTAGAGCGCGCATGTGTGGGTCCCGTCTGTCTGTTTGTACACTGTTTTGTTTGTCTAGTAGTTGCGTGTGTGTTGTGTCCTAACGTGTTGTCTAATGTTTGTGTGTAATTCCACGCATGCTCCTCCCCCTGAATGTGTGTTTGGGGGGGGACCGGCTGTGGTCCCGTGCCATGGGGTGTGGCACGGAGGGCGTCGCTCCCGAGGGAGGCCCTGACCAGGTAAGTGGGGGGTTCTCCTGAGTTAGGATGGAGACCCCTCCCCCCTGGAGGGGGGATCAGGGTAGTGCGCGTTTGTGTTCTGTGTTGGTGTGTGTGGGTGTGTGTGTGCAGGTGCTTCTCCCTGGCGTTGAATCGTGGCATTCCTGGACCTTGTGGCGGTCTCCAGCTGGCAGGAGCCCCCTTATGTTGTGGGGTGACCGGAGCCCGGTCGGAAAGAGCCCCTCCCTAGAGGGCTGGGGCCCCCGGATGTTTGGGGACCATGGGGCTCCGGTCTGAAGAGCTCCTGCACAGGACGGAGACCCTTCCACGGGGTCCTGGAGGTGACGTAGCCACGCCCCAGGGAGGTAACCTGCACACACATACACCCCGGACGGACAAGGAGCCGAGGCCCGCCGTCCTCGCACCTGTGGGGCTATGCGGCTTAAGGCCGGTTAGGGCGTGAGGGCCCTGTGACCGACCGGGGCGTGGTTTTGTCTTGTTGACGGCCCGGTCGGTCCAGGGTCCCGCCCAGGGAGGTGAGCTGACTAATGTTATGTGTTTTGTGTTTCAGCTCGTGGACTGCAGGAGGTGTCCCTGCCTGTCCTTGCCTTCCTGCCCCTTCGTGTTGTTGTGCAGCCGCTGTGTGCCACACACCCAGTGGAGGGGAGTGCGGCTTGGTGGGGGGGTCTGTCACGGTGAGGCGGCCCCCTACCGGCCGCCTCTGTCCACAGCGGCTGTGTTGTTGTTGTTGTTTTGTGACGTCGTGTACGCCCCTCAGGTGGGCGGAGCCCGTGATCCGTTCCCACCTGATGGTCGTTTGTCTGTCTATATATGTCTTGTCTTTGTACCAGTTGACCGCTGGTCATTATATCCTTAATTCGGATCTATTGCACGGGTTTTAGGTTTGCACACTTTATATTAAACCACCCTTTCTCCCTGAGACTTGGCGTGATCGCTTCCTTTTTGTTGCTCACACCTGCCCGTCACAGTCATCCAAAAACAAACAAACAAGACAAGTCTGGAAAAACATTACTTTGCACAAAGAATAAAATGTTCAGAAATTTAAACCTAGGAAACAAGCAGCATTGTACAGTGTAAATCACAGTGCTGTTTTCTATACCTCCTGACGTTCTTGTCTGTTGGGCCACATATTCTCATCCACATCACAACGGATATCTTCCCTTGCAATGCAGCGTGGAAAGAATCTTTTGGAATGTCTAATCCAGCCTCTGCAAGCTTCTGCTGTGATGTCATCACATGCTGCATCCATGGCAGCCAGCAGAGCCATCCGAGTATGAGGCTGCCGATCGTAAACCTTCCACCTCCATGCGGAGAAGAACTCCTCAATTGGGTTCAGGAATGGGGAATAGGGTGGGAGAAATAGCATCAGCACCCTGTTATGGGTTGCAAACCATTGCCTGATGTTTGAATGATGGAATCTCACATTGTCCCAAATTACCACATAATTTGTTACAGGTAAATCTGGAGCCTTTTCATGCTCATTTACAGCCACATCACCATCTGGGATGAGATCCCTGTAGAGTGTATCTATGAATGTGACGAGATGCTGTGTGTTGTATGGCCCTAAAGTGGGAATATGAGTTAGCACACCCAATTCTGAAATGGCTGCACACATAGTGATGTTCCCTCCTCGTTGGCCAGGTACATCAACGGTGGCTCTGTGTCCAATAATATTTCAACCACGTCTTCTGCCTTTTGTCAGGTTGAAGCCAGCCTCATCCACGTATATGAATCGATGAGTTTGCTCACTTGATTCCAGCTCCATTATACTCTACATTTCAGAAGATACAAAAACAAATAACACAAAGTTATCTTACAGTAACAGAATTCACTGAAGATCACAACAAATGTACATTAGTCAAATTTACTGTACTTTATCATTACACAAGGAACTATTTACTTAAATGGGTAGTTACTGTATGCACGTAGATGATTTACCTGCACATACTGATAGCGAAGCTGCTTCACTCTGTCACCATTCCTTTCAAATGGTACACGATACAACTGTTTCATTCTCATCTGGTTTCTTCTAAGCACTCTGTCAATAGTTGAGATGCTTACTGACTATGTTTTCAAAGATGTCATGGTTGTCTATAATGGCACTCTGGATCTCCCTAAGTCCAATAGCATTATTAGCTATGACCATTTCACAGATGGCATCCTCCTGCTGAGGTGTAAAAAGGGGACCTCTGCCACCCCTGTGAGGTAGCCCTGTAGACCTGTGTGGTACACAAGTAGTAAGGCAAAACAAGACCGAGTTGAGTATACTTTTAGAAAATATGTAAAATTGTAATATGAAGTGTTAGTGTGTACTGTAAACATGAAAGTATTACAGTATAGAGTTATTTGGATTACCCACCTGTTCTCTCTACGAAAAGTTTGGATTATTGAGGACACGGTTGATCTCCCAACATTTGGCTGCACCCTTTGTCCAGCTTCAGCCATTGTTAGGCCATGATTGACAACATGGTCTATAAGTGTGGCCCTTATTTCATCTGCAACATGCCTATGTCCATGGCCTCTTCTACCTCTCCCTCTGTTATGCCTCCTTACTCCCCTTCCATGCACTCCTACTGCTCTTCTTACTTCTGGCTGTTGAGCCTGCTCATTTCTTTGTGGATCTTCCATTGGTAGAAATTGTAAAACTGTGTTTTGCTTCCAGTAGTCTATATATGCTTGCCAATTGAAGGTTCATGAGATGCACCTTAGAGTAGTTTCAGAAAACTGCTTGATAATTAGTTGATCTAGAGTATCAAACACTCCCCTTCATTAGTAAAAGTCATGATTCAGCTGACAGCTAATCACCAGTTTAAACAATATTTACAAAAAAGTCCACTAGAAGTGTATAAAATCGGCTTATTATGTCCTGACAACTGGCTTAACTATTTTGATTATAATGATGTATACAATGAACTAATGGCTAAGTGTTTTGGTGGGGTAGGTCAGTTTAGTAGAGAAAAGTATATTATATTATGATTTGCATGACAAAAGCGATTGAGAATTTGGGAAACAGTCGACAGTTGTACAGAATCATTTGCTATAGTGCTCGACATAATTTGCTGTTTGTATAAAGGAGTGAGAAATGACGATTTGATGTGCACAAGTGACTAGATGATATGCAAATTGAACGAGTAGTTTTAAGAAATCTAATTCTGATCTGAGAAATGCTCCAAAGCGACTGAGAAAAACTGTAATCAGTCTCATATTCTAATTATACCAGAACCACAAGTTTAGTTATCAACTAAAGGTAATTAATGGTTTGGTATCTGAAGGATTTAATTATGAATTCTTTGGCGGTTTTGGCAACAACCACTTTTGAATGACATCAACACAGACAATTTGGTGAAAATAAATGATACATTTATTTACAACCAATTATCCTAAAACACAAACAGCATCAACAAGGATTAGTGGAAGAGCATGTTGAAGACTACCTCAAAGAAATTGAGCGTAGCCTCTCGGACTTGTGCAACAGAACGAGAGAAAGTGAAGCTAATTTGGAAAACCACCTCTAGATCAGTTCACACGTTCATAGAATCACAGCCGTTTTCCATTAGGGACAGTTACACTCAGCTATGCAAAGCCCTCGCTGAGGAGTATTCCCCTTATTTTGACGAAGCGTCAGAATTCATGTCGGCCATTAAAATTAAGCACAAGCGTTCAAGGCATTCCAGAGATTACTTTAATCGCTTGAAGCAAACGTCTTTCCAGGGAAGAAATGTACCAGGTCTCCCAGAAGACCGAACCTTCAAATCCCTATTTTTGCACAATCTCCACCCTTGTGTGAGAACCCATGTCACACTTTTGGCACCCCAAGGTGACCTTTCAATGCGTGAGATTAGAAAGACCACACGGACAGTGTGGAAGACTGTTGTGCAGTACCTACACTGGTCTCCCTATTAATAATTCATCCTGTTTGTAGACTCTGCTGTGCAGTGATATGTTTGTTGTGCCTTTATTGTCTAGTGTTTGGTTTTAGGGTGAGTTGGGGAGTCAGTGTTATAGTAAACTGTACTGCAGTGTGTTATAGTGAGTGTGAAAGTATTAGTGGGTGGAGCTGTGTAGGCCAGAGGGCGGAGCTACAGTCCTCCTGCCTGACTGGTTGGTTCCTGCTCCAGGGATGTTGTCCTTCTGTGGGATTATTCTTGTAGTCTTCAGCACTGAGACAAACACAGTGGAGGGAGTGTGTAGCTGCACTGATCTTCACAGTGTCTCCAGGACTTTTGGTTGGACTACGTCCTGTAGGGCTTTGACAGGATGAAGTTCTCAACCACATAGTGTGTGTGTGTGTGTGTGTGAGAGAGAGAGAGAAAACTGGGAATTTTGTGTGTGTGTGTGTGTGTGTGTTTGTGTGTCCATCTCTGTCGAAGACACACAGACTCACACACAGTGTCTCCAGGGCTGGAGAGGATACGATCAGAGTGAATAATGACTATATGGGTGAAAACACATACAGAACACTTTATTCTGTATGTATTCTGTGTGTGTGTGTGTGTGTGTGTGTGTGTGTGTGTGTGTGTGTGTGTGTGTGTGTGTGTGTGTGTGTGTGTTTTAGGATGGATTATGCAGGGATGATGAGAATCAAACCAAGACTAAGAAAATGTGAGTTCACTGTTTCAATATAATGAACACACACACACACACACACACACACACACACACACACACATATATATATATATATATATATATATATATATATATATATACACCGTATTTTCTGGACTATAAGCCGCTACTTTTTTCCTCATGATTTGAACCATGCGGCTTATAAAGAGGTGCGGCTTTTCTGTAGATTTTTCAGCGGGCACGACGGAGAAATTTTTTCAAACCAACATGTGCTCTGTTTAGACATAATACTGCTGTAATAGTCGTGGTCAGAGGTGAACTTCGGTATAGCCAGTGTGTATTTTATTTAAAATAATTAACACTCTTGAGCCAGTGTGGCTTTAGACATAGATAATTCTGTGCCGTTTGCTGTGATGGATAATTAAAGTCTAGCTCTTATTTATGCATAGAAACATGCATAGAAATCGACAATATAATCTGTAGCGTCTTTATGCTCGGATAAAAGAGAGGAGTCGGAATTCGACACAACACCGGCTGAAAGCCAAAACTGTCGCACATGAAATGCTACAGGCACCGTTCAGAAACTGATCAGTTCAGTTAAATGTGCAGTGAGTCCTTGCTTAACGACGGGGTTAGAGACTGAAAAGTCCATCATAAAGCAGTTTTCGTCGTTAAGTGAGACCCTAGATTTAGATACGCTTTGATCGTAAATACAGTATAGAAAAAACTAACAATGTTCTTATGCATGCGTACAGTGTGAGAAAGAGCGATCGCGTTGCTGAGATGGGCTGCGGTGGAGGCTGCGCTGCCTCAGCTTATCGTACACAACACCCCACAACACTCCACTACACCCCACAACACTCCACAACACCCCACACAACACCCCACACAACACTCCACAACACTCCACAACACCCCACACAACACTCCACAACACCCCACACAACACTCCACACAGCACTCCACAACACTACACAACACTTCACACAACACTCCACACAACACTCCACACAAAACTCCACTACACTCCACTACACTCCACACAACACTCCACTACACTCCACACAACCCTCCACTACACTCCACACAACCCTCCACTACACTCCACAACAACCCACACAAGACTCCACTACACTCCACACAACACTCCACACAACACTCCACACAATACTCCACACAATACTCCACACAACACTCCACACAACACTCCACACAACACTCCACACAACACCCCACAAAACACTCCACACAACACCCCACACAACACTCCACAACACCCCACACAACACTCCACAACACCCCACACAACACTCCACAACACTCCACAACACTCCACAACACCCCACACAATACTCCATTACACTCCACAACACTCCAACACTCCACTGTGCTGCCACTGCTCCTCCGCACACCGTGCAAAATTAAAAAAGTCGGTCGTAACTCCGGTCCATCATTAACCAGACCCACCATTAATCGGGGACTCACTGTACTCAGTTCAGTAGATATATGAGGCTTATAGCCCGATGTGGCTTATACAACATTTTCCATAAAAAAAAAAACTTTGTAGGTGTGGCTTATATTGAGGTGCGCTCTATAGTCCAGAAAATATGGTATATATATATATATATATATATATATATATATATACTATATATACTATATATATTTATATATATATATATTTATTTATTTTTTCTTCACTCACATACACACATTCACACACAGTAGTTGTGTTGTGTGTTCTCTCCTCTAATGTCTGTTCTTGTGTGCAGATGCGTGTGAGTTCACACTGGACCCAAACACAGCACACAGAGAACTGTCTCTGTCTGAGGAGAACAGGAAGGTGACGTGGGGGAAACAGCAGCTGTATCCTGATCATCCAGACAGATTTGATTACTATAAGCAGGTGCTGAGTAAAGAGAGTGTGTGTGGAGAGAGTATGTGTGGACGCTGTTACTGGGAGGCTGAGTGGAGTGGACATGATGTTGAAATAGCAGTGACATATAAAGGAATCAGCAGGAAAGGACGCAGTGATGACTGTGACTTTGGATGGAATATAAAGTCCTGGCGTCTTTACTGCTCTAATGACAGATACACTGTCAGACACAATAAGAAGGAAACTGTCATCTCTGTCCCCTCCATCTCCAACAGAGTAGGAGTGTATGTGGACTGGCCCGCCGGCACTCTGTCCTTCTACAGCGTCTCCTCTCACACACACACACTCACACACTTACACACATTCAACTCCACATTCACTCAGCCCCTCTATGCAGGATTCTGGGTGTTTCCTGACTCCTGTGTGTGTGTGTGTGAAGTAGAATAACCTCCTGTGACCTGCAGGAACACCTGAGTCTCCATGGTAACACACATGAGTGTAACACACTCCTCTACACACAGAACTGGACATGATCCATGACTGATCCAGTGAACATCATAACACACATGCCTGATCAGACTTACACAAAACACACACACACACACACTCTCTCTCTCTCTCTCTCTCTCTCTCTCTCTCTCTCTCCCCTACACACACACACACACATACACACACTCTCTCTCTCCTATACACACACACACACACTTTCTCTTTCTTTGACCCACACACTCACACAAACAGGTAGTTTTAGAGCAGTATACAAACTGTACAATATTCAAACTATTCTTGAGTATTGTACAGGGAAACTGAGTATTGTGAGGGAAATTTGCTAATGTCATTTAAGATCACATAAGAACATTATGATTTAGTACATTAGCAGAAAAACTGTGAACAAGGTTGATCAGTGATTCGGTTCAGTGATTCATTTGTAATCATGTCCTTGTTTGTGTGTAACCGGCGTGAGGAGAATGTGTAGAGACAGAAAGTACTATGTTATGTCTGTCATCCCTCTGTTGACCATCAGCTCTTTCTGTGTTCTGCTAGAAACAGTAAAGATCCATATTAGGAGGAATACACATGTGAGACCAAACAGTAAAGATCCATATTAGGAGGAATACACATGTGAGACCAAACAGTAAAGATCCATATTAGGAGGAATACACATGTGAGACCAAACAGTAAAGATCCATATTAGGAGGAATACACATGTGAGACCAAACAGTAAAAATCCATATTAGGAGGAATACACGTGTGAGACCAAACAGTAAAGATCCATATTAGGAGGAATACACGTGTGAGACCAAACAGTAAAGATCCATATTAGGAGGAATACACGTGTGAGACCAAACAGTAAAGATCCATATTAGGAGGAATACACGTGTGAGACCAAACAGTAAAGATCCATATTAGGAGGAATACACGTGTGAGACCAAACAGTAAAGATCCATATTAGGAGGAATACACGTGTGAGACCAAACAGTAAAGATCCATATTAGGAGGAATACACGTGTGAGACCAAACAGTAAAGATCCATATTAGGAGGAATACACGTGTGAGACCAAACAGTAAAGATCCATATTAGGAGGAATACACGTGTGAGACCAAACAGTAAAGATCCATATTAGGAGGAATACACGTGTGAGACCAAACAGTAAAGATCTATATTAGGAGGAATACACGTGTGAGACCAAACAGTAAAGATCCATATTAGGAGGAATACACGTGTGAGACCAAACAGTAAAGATCCATATTAGGAGGAATACACGTGTGAGACCAAACAGTAAAGATCCATATTAGGAGGAATACACGTGTGAGACCAAACAGTAAAGATTCATATTAGGAGGAATACACATGTGAGACCAAACAGTAAAGATCCATATTAGGAGGAATACACATGTGAGACCAAACAGTAAAGATCCATATTAGGAGGAATACACATGTGAGACCAAACAGTAAAGATCCATATTAGGAGGAATACACATGTGAGACCAAACAGGACAGATCCATATTAGGAGGAATACACATGTGAGACCAAACAGTAAAGATCCATATTAGGAGGAATACACATGTGAGACCAAACAGTAAAGATCCATATTAGGAGGAATACACATGTGAGACCAAACAGTAAAGATCCATATTAGGAGGAATACACATGTGAGACCAAACAGTAAAGATCCATATTAGGAGGAATACACATGTGAGACGAAAGCTGTCTACTTTGCATTCTCCCCCCTCAGTTTCTCAGTGTGCCCAAATGTACTGTAAACATGTGATAACAGAATAAAGGAGATTGGACTGTAAACATGTGATAACAGAATAAAGGAGATTGGACTGCCCTCTCTCCTCAGAGTTCTTGTTCTAGACGAGACTCTCATGCTTTTTACTTTTGTAATAAAACTATATTTTAACCATGTCTGAGTCCTCATCTATTTTCAGGAAATTTCCACGACAGTATTATACAGTGTATGATAGAAAAAGCCCTGGCCTCCCCTTGGGGGTAGGAGTGCCTCTGTGGTGGAGATGAAGCGTTGGCTGTTGGGGGGTATCTGGGGTGGGCTTGGGGCGCTTGGTTTCAGACTCAGACCAGCTTATCTTCTGTCCTGTAGATGTCTGTTGTTGTTTGATTGTTGTACTATTGCAATGGTTTAGTTTTTTTTTTTTTGTATGGTTTAGTATTTGGTTTAGCAGTTTTTCAAAAGACAAAAACTACTTACAATAAGTTTTAAAAAATCAGAGCCATTTTGAATAATCAATATGCCACTTATATGCCACTATAATTCAAATATTATGTTTGTGTCAATTTCACATTATTTCAACCTTTCACAAATCAAATCTCAAACATATGGTCCTGAGATGAGCAGATTTCTTGCACGAGATTTTGCAGTCTCTTGAGGTAGCCAAAAGTGTGTATTGAAAGCTGTGTCAACAGAAACCACCCACAGCTGACACAAACCTCATTTATAGTGGAAGACTGTCCAAAGCAGGGGGTTTGGTAGTTCTAGTGTTTTAAATATGACCCCACACAATGATGATGGGGAGTAATGATGTATGATGAAGGAGAGATAGAGGGAGAGGTAGAGGATTATTGATGTGTGATGGAGAGACAGAGGGAGAGGTAGAGGAGTAATGATGTGTGATGAAGGAGAGACAGAGGGAGAGGTAGAGGAGTAATGATACATGATGGAGGAGAGACAGAGGGGGAGGTAGAGGAGTAATGATGCGTGATGGAGGAGAGACAGAGGGGGAGGTAGAGGAGTAATGATGTGTGATTGAGGAGAGACAGAGGGAGAGGTAGAGGAGTAATGATGTGTGATGGAGGAGAGACAGAGGGGGAGGTAGAGGAGTAATGATGTGTGATGAAGGAGAGACAGAGGGGGAGGTAGAGGAGTAATGATGTGTGATGAAGAAGAGACAGAGGCAGAGGTAGAGGAGTAATGATGTGTGATGAAGGAGAGACAGAGGGAGAGGGAGAGGAGTAATGATGTGTGATGAAGGAGAGACAGAGGGAGAGGTAGAGGAGTAATGATGTGCTGGACTAGCTGAACCTAGTCCAGCTGACTGAAATGCACAACCAGTTCACCGGCCTGGACCCACCAGCAGACATCAGTACTCCAGAGACGACCACATATAAACTCGTATACATTTTGATATAGCACAGGATCCGCTGACAAGGGCCTTTTTTTTAAATATTGAACTATGTCGGCATTATACAAAATGTAATAGGACCTTCTCATTATCGAAATCATACCCTAGATTTAATTTTAACGCTGTGTATCGACGTAGATAATATAAATACGCTCCCGCAAACCGCAGCAATCTCCAACCACTATCTAGTTCAATTCGAGCTTCATCTTAACCTAAATAGCAGCTCGTCTCCTCTGCATTGTATAAGGCCCATGATAAATTCATCAACAGCAACACAGTTTATTGAAAACCTCCCTGATTGCTTTAGCCCACTCGCCATCGGATCCAGGAGTTAGATAGTCTAACCGACTGCGTAGAGAATACCTGCAGATCAGCTCTAGATATAGTAGCTCCACTAAAATCACTAGATCTAAAAAGATCACAAAACTTACAAAACCTTACCTCAGATTCCAGTAAACCTCACTAGTAATGTATTTATTGATTTATTTGATAATAAAATAGAGAATATTAGACAAAATATAAAACCTTTTATAGGTAATCCAACTGGTATGTCATCTGGTTTGGTCGATATTGATTTAAATTTTGCATTAGGGGAAATGCTTGAAGCTTTTTTTTTCCACTCCCACAATCAATTTCATTATGCGCAGGCCGTGGACGGACAAAGCCAAGTAAGACTGTGCATCTGGGCAGACTTAGAGCAATATTGTATGCTTGTCGAGTGTGAATGTTCACGTTTATATCTGTGCTTATGTTCATGATTAAACCTTACTAATTCTAGTACAAAGCCTCTTCGGTGAATTTTACTTCATCGTAAACTTCATGGTTACAATTTCAAGCATTTTCAAGTACTTTAGCCTAAATTCCAGCACTTTTCAAACCTGGAACACAATGCAACTTTAAAATTCGTCAGGTAAATGTTTTTCCTTTCTTTTCTGCGCTCCAGATTTCTGTATTTTCTTTAACTATCCACCACTGTATTTCCCGCTGTTGGGCGGGTACCAGCCGGGCGCTGGATCAAACCATTTTTCAGTGGGAGGCGGGGGTGTATGCACTTAATGGAAAATATGCAGATAGGTAAAAAACATATATATTTTAGCCATTGAGCTTATTTTGAGTACAGAATTTTATATTAATGAAAGATTTCAAGATTATTTAAAAATTATAGACTTTAAATAAAAAATAAATTGCTGGGCTCTTTGATGGGCCCCCCTGGCCTTGGGGCCCGGGACAAAAGACCCGGTTGTCCCCCCCTGTCGACGGGGCTGGTCTGAGTCATACATGTTGTGTGTTACTGAGTGTTTTACGTGTGCCGTCTGCACAATATCTGTGTATAATTAAAGTTACGTTGAGAAACCGCGGCCTCGTGTCTCGTCCGTCTCTCTGTGGCCAGCGTCACAGTCTGTGCAACATACTTGGTGAAATAAAGTGATTCTGACTCTGAGATGTTAAATGCTGGATGTCTCTAAACTTCCTCCAAATGAATGAGGACAAAACAGAAATTCTCACACATGCCTGATCACTTACACAACACACACACACGTGACGGATGTTCGTCCTCAGATCTCTGCTGTGTCCTCAGTCCTCGTGTAAAACTGCATTAAGTGTAGCGACCACAATCTGAAAATTGGGGACTGAAAATTTGGGCACGCTGCTCTTCTTCAGGAATCCTCTGTGATTTCCTGGTGTATGAAGGTGGCTCTGGAAAGAAAACCACCTTCTGGGAGGTGATGTTGTGGTCAAACTGTGTGAAACACTCCCATCAAACCAAAACTTCAAACCAAAAGTTTTTGCTGACAATTTTGTTTCTTCAGCACCACTGGTGCTCACGCTTCTCAAACGGCAGATCTACTTTGTAGGAACTCTCCGTAGCAACCGCACGACTGGTTGTCAGCTCGAAGATGAGAAGAGTCTTGCCAAAAGAGGCAGAGGATCTGTTGATTCCAGGGTGGAGAAACAGGAAAACATTGTGATTGTGCGGTGGTACGACAACAAACCTGTTACTCTGATTTCCTCGTACTGTGCTATAGAGCCTCAAGACAAAGTACGACGCTGGAGCAAAGCAGACAAAACGTTCTTGGAGGTCAACAGGCCACACGTTGTGAAGGAATATAACAAATTCATGGGGGGAATAGACCTCCTTCATGCTTGTGTTGCAAGATACAAGTACCAAATGAGATCGAGAAGGTGGTACCTCTACCTGTTGTAGCAAACTATCATTACATTTACATTTACATTTATGGCATTTAGCAGACGCTCTTATCCAGAGCGACTTACAAAAGTGCTATGTAGTTGCTTGGAATCTCCAAGGTAGAATAGATAGTCCTGAACACAAGGTACTCTAAGCTGGAAAAACCACTAGACGAAAGTCAAATGATACCTAACAATTATACAGACCCTCCAGAAAGTCGCGATGTTGCGATTTGCAACTTCAACGCAACTTCAAGCAAACCCCGCGAATTCAGGGCGGTGTTGCAACTTCAGCCAATCACCGCAACTTTCCCGCAAATTTGACCAATCACTGATGTCGTATTGATGTGACGTCGACAAACTCCCGCCTTACTTCCGTATATACGTTCAAGAGGAGCAGACTGAAAGCAGCATGAGCGACGAAAATAACGGCAAGAAGATCGGGAAAAGTAGTATCCCAGTACACTACATGAAAGCGGGGATAAACTGTCCAGATCCGACCCGCGAATTGATTATCTATGGCCCCCTGGAAGATATTTAATTACTATTAGAACCGGCCCGCAGGCCACAGCCGCCCGATGGTGTTTTGCACGCACAAACACTACATTCCCCACAATGCAACGGTAGCCCGCGAAGTCACTGCAGCGCACGCAAGTGGCGAGGGTCTGAGATAAAGTTTATAAGTTTAAACTTTAAACTGAGATAAAGTTTATTTATCTCTGATCCATATCTATGAGTTACTAGTTCGCTCTGGCGCCAACCACTGGCGATCGATCTCAATATAATACTTGATTTGTGTCCATTTTACAGGCCGCCCGGTAACAACTTACGTTCGCTAACCTCGCCCCCCCGTCAACAATTAATGTTCGCCACCCCCTCCAGATTCAAATCTCACTTCAAGCGATCTTGAAAAGTTGGCAACCCTGAATAAATAGGTAAATAGATAATTAAAATGGACTACTAAATAGAGGAAACCATACAACATTTACTCCCTATTGTAATGTACTCACAAAAAAGCAAAAACACACCGCAACTTCCATTGCAATTTTTTTGAAAAACACCCGCAACATCAAACATTTTAGCCCGCAACAATTACAAAAAAGGCTCGCAAAATCCTGGTGGGACTGATTATACCTGAATATACACATCCCCTGAGGAAAGAGACAGTAAACAATTCCTATAACCCAATTATGCACAATACCTGAGGAAAGAGACGATAAAGTACAATAGACAAAGCATAATTATGCAAAGTGCACTTGAAAGAGGTGGGTCTTCAGTCGGCGTCTGAAGACAGCAAGTGACTCCGATGTTCGGACACACAAGGGAAGTTCATTCCACCACCTTGGAGCCAGGACAGAGAAAAGTCTGGATGCTTGTCTCCCATGTGTCCTGGATGATGGAGGGTCAAGACGAGACATACTTGAGGCGCGGAGGGCTCTAGGTATGCATCATGTTAGGCATGGTTAACGCTTGGTTGATCTACCGCCGTGACTGCAGTCTACTCAGTGTCCAAAAGCCTCTGAAGCAGAGAAGCTTCCAGACAGAGCTTGCCACTAGCCTGATTCTTGTGCACTCACAAAGGGGACGCCCATCACTCAACAACACACCTCCACCTCCACCACCAAAGAGGGTTCGCGTTGGAGTTCCCAATGATGTTGGCACAGACCAAGTGGCACACTGGCCTGTGAAATGTGACAAGCGTGGCCGTTGTAAAGTCTGTAAAGTCAGTGCAACCACCACCCTCTGTGAGAAATGTGATGTACGTCTGCTTCACTGAGGAAAGGAATTGTTTCAAACTTTACCATTTGTGTTAGACTACATTGGTAAAAAAATCTGTTCAAATATGATGCTTTTGTTTACCTTTAGTGTTAATCAGAAAGGGTTTCATTTTGAGTATTTCTTGCACTATATAGTTGTTTTCTCAAGTTCTTTACACAAGTCTGCTGCTCAGTTTTGTACAGCTACAGTAGTTTTTTTTGATAAACATCTGATATGACGTAATTTTATTTTTATACAGTTTTTATATGTTAACAAATACATTTGATAAAGAATATTGTTAGTTTAACCAGCAGTGTTGTTATAAATGCAAATAAAGGTAAAATCTGATTTACTAAGTAAAAACTCAACAAATCAACTTGATGTATTTTCAGAGTAGGAATAAATATACCACAAACACCCGATGTGACATATTTGTAACATTACAGATCTTTGGAATAAATACACCACAAACACCCGATGTGACATATTTGTAACATTACAGTTCTTTGGAATAAATACACCACAAACACCCGATGTGACATATTTGTAACTGTGACGCATGGGTGTGGGTGGAATGACGAGGCACGGTAACCACTCGCACACTCAAGCTCACGTTTATTTGAGTGCTTCAATTTTACACATAAAACACTTAAACACACACGCAATGACACTCGGACAAAGACGAGCACAAGACACTGCGCGAACGCACATTAAATAGGTGAAGACACTGACCCTCGTGACTCTCGAGACAAGGCACAGGTGTAACAAACGAACACGCTCACAAACAACCTACACCCACGGAAGTACATACATGGACATAACGACACGCAGACAACGTAGCAGCACGCCCACAGGGAAGGGTCCGGAGCTGTTCCGTAACAGAACCCCCCACCAGGGGCTCGCTACTCCCGGAGCGTCCCGCGCAGCTGGAAAGCCCCAAACCTACACCGACGGGCAGGTCCGGAACCGCCGGGACCGTGAACCACCGAGAGCCGTCTCCCCCAATGGCGGGAACCGTCACCAACAGCCCTAGCACACCCTCCCTGGGAAGACAGGGGAGAAAACATTAAACAATGGCACAGAGACAAACACGCACACAGGAACAACGAACACCAAGGGCACAAGAGGGAACAGCGGGTTTGGGAGAAACACGGGGACAGACACTAACACGGGTACTGACAGACACGGAGACACGTTTAACATAGGCAGAAGAGCGACCAAGGGAGTGAATACCCCCTGGCTTGCAGGCGCGGCAGTGGGCGGTGATCCCTCCGCCTTCCACGCGGATCCCTCACCAGCGGCGGACGCCCTAGCAGCCCTCTCGTTGGGTGGGTTCCTCCACCTCCATCTCTCCCTCCCGCTCCGAGCCGCCCGAACTCCAACACATCGGCTGCTCCGGCGTGTCAGCCCGGGAGCAGTCCTTCGGGATTCCCTCAGGGTAGGGAAGAGGCACTCTTTCTTCTGCACGCCTCTTCTCCCTCACGGTCTCTCCGGAGCAGTCCGTCGGAGTTGGGCTCTCCCTCTCTGAGCGTGACACGCCCTCAGCGTACTCCGACGCTGGAGGGCTAACGTCACCCACCCCGTCACCGTAGTACAGGGTGGGGATGGAACGCAGGAGGGCTGACGTCACCCACCCCGTCACCGTAGTACAGGGTGGGGATGGAACACTCAGACGCAGGAGGGCTGACGTCACCCACCCCCTCGCCGTAGTATAATGTAGGGATGGAGCACTTGGATGCGGGAGGGCTTGCGTCGTCTTCCCCCTCCCCGTAGTATACGGTGGGGGCGGAGTACACCGACGGCGGGGGACTCACGTCCTCCCCGTAACACTCCGTAGGAGCAGAGGCTACTGACGGGGAGTAGCTGGCTCCACTGTCCGTCTCCTCCGCTTCCGAGTCACCACTCCCGAACTCCTCCTCGGGAGTGGCCACGCCCACCATCCCCGCATACACCACCAACGGGTCCTCTGGGGGGCGTGGAGACGATGTCTTGGGGAACCCCTGTCTGTCAGCTGGCAGGGGAAAGGAGTCCCTCGTCGGGGAGCCGAAACCTGCCCGCCAGGCTCGCTGGGCAGCCTGGCGGTAGTTCTCCGCCCTTGACTCCTCCGTCGCTTCCCGTGCGTACCGCAGGAGGGCCGCGCACACTGGGTCCCTCTTGAGCTCCTCTTCCATCACGGGAGCATCGCAGCGTCGCACAGGGGAAGGAGGGTGGTGGTGTCGGCTCGCCCTCCTCCCCTTCTTAGCACGGGCTGAACGTCTTGGCTTCATGTTGACGGCTCGTCTTTCTGTGACGCGTGGGTGCGGGTGGAATGACGAGGCACGGTAACCACTCGCACACTCAAGCTCACGTTTATTTGAGTGCTTCAATTTTACACATAAAACACTTAAACACACACGCAATGACACTCGGACAAAGACGAGCACAAGACACTGCGCGAACGCACATTAAATAGGTGAACACACTGACCCTCGTGACTCTTGAGACAAGGCACAGGTGTAACAAACGAACACGCTCACAAACAACCCACACCCACGGAAGTACATACATGGACATAACGACACGCAGACAACGTAGCAGCACGCCCACAGGGAAGGGTCCGGAGCTGTTCCGTAACAGTAACTTTACAGATATTTGGAATAAATACACCACAAACACCCGATGTGACATATTTGTAACATTACAGATCTTTGATACTAAAAGGTAAAATCTCAAAAACAAATTCAGAAATGTGTTTCTTGTGGTCCATTCAGGGCCTTGCTCAGGGGCACCTCAGTCATGGCCTCAGGTCTGGGGATCGAACCCACGACCCTCCAGTCACAAGACCAGTTCCATAACCACCAGGCCATGACTGCCCATGCATGTCCATGTATCATTCTGTGCTGTAGGTTCGTCTAGATTTATGTACGTCCATATATTATTGTGTGCCCTATGTTACTCTACATTTATTTCATGGACAGCTTTGGACCTACAATGACAAGTGATCAAATTAATTCCTAATGAGGTAACAGGAATTAAGCTTATTCAGAATTTGTTACGCGCCGCCTCCGGTGACGCGTTGGTTTAAACGTGATAAGAACCCAAACGCTACCCACTATAAGCAAAATGGCAAAAAACAGCCAAACAAAAACCTCCGCGACTGCGGGAAAATGAAAACAAAAACCCAGAGGGAAAACAGCAGAATGACACGGAGGATATCGACGTGCGTATAAAACCCAGGTAAGTAAACAAACAAAAAATACGTGGAAAAAGAAGTCAACGCGTCACTGAAGAAAAACAGGGAAAACGAAAACCACACGGAGAACAGCTCAACGTGTCAAAAAAGGGGAAAAAACAAAGAAATGAGAAAAGAAGAGATGAAGCTTAGGTAGCAAGACCTAAAGCTTCTACCTGGTACCTGTCAGCCTGTCGACCAGAACACTGGTAGACAAACCAACATAGAACAGAGAGGAAAAAATAAGGGAGACAAAACCTGAGAACACTCAGGGGAGAAAAGGAAAAACAAGAGAAGTCACTGCACGAGGGCAAGAGTAACTGGCTTAGGCTGTGAGTGAAACACCAACTAACAACTTCAGCAATGGGTTGCTGAAGTCACCTGTCTTAAATAGGCTGCCGCCAGCTGCAGTCTATTGGGCTTGATTGCCCCTGGGTCTAGCTCGCGTGCTCCGCCTAGTGGCAGCAGGAGGCATGTGCCTGGGTCTAACCCTGACAGAATTAGGTGTTTTCTTTGTCAGGGAATGTATTAAATAGCTATAGTACTGCCTTCTGCTCTAGTTAGTTCTCTTTCTTTCTTCAATTGTGATTTTGTGGAATGTCAAGGATTCTCTCTCTCTACCTAAAACCCCTCTTAAGACTGCGTTAAAATAACGGGCCCCAAAAAGTTAGTTAAATACTACTGTCACGTATGGCCGAGCTCCCCTCCCTTAGCTGTCACTCCGGGTTCCCTCGTGTCTGTGTTCCTTGCCCGTTCATCCCGCCCTGCTCGTTTGTCTCCGTGATTCCCTGTTATCTGCCACGCCCCCGTGTCATTGTCATCACCTGTTCCTTGTTTCAGTTCTGTGTATATTAGTCCCTGAGTCTCCCATGTCCTTCGTCGGATATTCTTGGTTGTTCTGTGGTATGTTCTAGTGTTGATTGCTATCGCCCGTTGTTCTTGTGCTCTGTGTCTCCCTGCCTTGTTCTCGTTTCCCTGTTTTCGTCATGCCTGTGTACCTTTGTTATTCGGACTGCCCTCCCGTTATGACCCCGGATTGTTTTAGTGACGACGATGATGGAATGTCCTTTAATATATCTCGCTCTTCTCAGCATTTGTGTCCATCCCCTCGCTCCGCAGCACATGCTGTATTACAACTACAGTGCTTCACAAAGTGAAAGAGTCAGTTCAAACAAACTTTCAAGAAGATCTTCAAGTTAAAACCTCGCAAGACGAAAAAACTGAAGTATGTAGGTCTTTTGTTTGATGTCTTAGTCATGTAATCTTAATTTGTTCTAACTTCTCTAGTCATTTGAAAATCATCTTTTCTTTCACCTTGGTAAAACCCTTTGCGCAGATACAACTATAAGGATTGTTTTTAAGGTTTTGGATTCCAACAGTTTAACACTAGATATCTCAAGTTATACAAATAGTACAATAATCATTGAAATTGAAGTAGACACCTGGGCCAACACAATCATTCACATTTATCTTTATTTAGATTCATTTAGATTCCATTAGAGCTCATCTAAGTTAAAGAAAATGTAAAGAAAAACAGACAGTGCCATGTATTTTGGAGGGTTATAATGTGTTTGTGGATGCTGGAGATACATTTTCAATAATGCTCTACATTTTCTGATTCACCAGAAAAATGACAAAGTAAACAATTTTGAGCATATATATGAAGGTATTCAGTCCTTCGTAGCTCTTGCTAGCAACCATTGCATGTCCACTCTCAGCTTACAGTTCAGCATTCTACCCAAATGACATAAACTTCAGCCAAACTAAGCCTTTTCTTTTCTAAGATGTCCAAAAGTATAAGCAATCAAAATATCTACTAATAAAATAATCCACAGATGCTTTAGTTTTGCCAAACAGAGTCAAGTGTTATTAACTGCACATAGACAGGCATTCCCTTTAATTCGTCTCAAAGTTAGCTTTGCTTCCGTCCATATGCTGTCTTGGCGTGCCAATCATGAATCATCTGTTTTTGTAGAATTCTTACCCATAACTCTCTGTTTAGTATGATTAGTTCAAATATCTTAATCTGTTGATCTATTGGTCCCGTTAAATCTCTTTTGTTATCCTAGTCTGCTCATCTCTTAATCCCGTTAAATCTCTCTCTGTTAGCGTCTTCACCCCTCCTCAAATTTCACTCCCAGAGTTTAATTACTTATGAATGAATCATTCATGAATTAATCATTCATTTAGCAAAGGTTTTAAAATCCATTTTAAAACTTAGAACTTCATAATTCAATACATTTTGGACTTTATTCATTAAATATGGTAGTAAATGGAAGTTAATATATTTTATATCCAAGGTCATTGCACAGATTGAGAACTTCACCCTTCAGTAATGAGACTGATATAATAGTATTTCATCTATTCCCATTATTATATGTCACTATTATAACAGCACCACCTTCACTCCACTCAGCCTCCCAATAACAGCGTCCTGACAAACCTTCAGTACTCAACACCTTCCAGCAGTGATCAGATCTGTCTGGATGATCAGGATTCAACTGCTGCTCCCACACACACATCACCTTCCTGTTCCCCTCAGACAGATATTGATCTTTGCGTGCTGGATCCAGTCTTCCACAGTTCATACGCATCTGCACACAGAAAGAGAGTTTAGAGGAGAGGACACACACACATATTGTGTGCTGTTATGTGTGTGAGTTTCTATTGAAAACAGTGAACTTGCATTTTCTTAATGCTGATGTGATTCTTTTTTTTTCTGCACGCTCCATTCTAAAGAGGAAAGAAGGAGACACAGAGTAGATTATGACACTGAAGATTTCACACACACACACACACACACACACACACACACACACACACACACACACACACACACACACACACACACACACACACACACACACACCAGATTATAACACTGAAGATTTATCACTTATACATTTCTCACTACAGATGCACACACATTCTGTAATATGTTGTATGTTAAATTTTGCCATTACTTTGACAAAAGTCAAATCATGAACGTGAATCCAGTCCAGTCTCTTACAGTCAGTCTCCCACATACAGTAATGTGTAACTTTATACTGTTGAGGTTGACATGTGCAGCCTTGTGTGTTTTCATTCACTGTCCTCAAAATTTTAGCCATGAGAAAATGTAGTCAACAGTAGTCGGACAGGAGCCATCTAGCAGTCTGCAGTTAATTTTATTCTGCACGTCCATCTCTTACACAAGCACTTCCTGTCCGTCCCCTAATACGCTCCTCTTTCAACAGGTACCATCTGCTCTCACTACACATTCATCTGTACAAACATCTCCATTTTTCTACATTACACTAATCTCATTACTTTCATTTAACCACACATACACAACTATTCATTCATGTTTAATATAAAGAGGTATGTTCAGACATTTGTTTTAATGTCAAGAGCTGATACACACATGCCCAGTTCAAACTCAACACACACATGCCCAGACAGTTGTGAAATATCATGAATCTTCTTTTAGTGCTCAGCACATGAGGATTATTCTGTTACTTTAAACATTGATGTGTTCTGGCTAACATGCACGCACACGGACACACACGCATGCACACACACACACACACACACACACACACACACACACACACACACACACACACACACACACACACACACACACACACACACTATAATGTTACCTGAGTGTGTCCAGTCTACAGTGTGGATCCTCCAGTCTAGCAGAGAGCAGCTTCACTCCTGACTCTCCTGGGTGGTTGTAGGTCAGATCCAGTTCTTTCAGGTGTAAAGGGTTTGAGCTCAGAGCTGAAGCCAGAGAAGAACAACCTTCCTCTGTGACTAGACAACCCGACAATCTGAAGAAAGGAGAGAGAGAGAGAGAGAGAGAGAGAGAGAGAGAGAGAGAGAGAGAGAGAGAGAGAGAGAGAGATACATTTACAGAGCAGTCTGCATGGAGCAGCTAGAGAAGCTGGGAACTGTAGTGCAAAGCAGGGGCATTTGTAGTCTACTTATTGTACCGGTGCACACAAGCTTGGTAAATGGTAGATAGAATATTTGATTTAACAGTAGACACAACACGTGATTTAACAGTAGATAGAATACTTAATTTAACACAAAGGTGGGCATTACTCTGCCATTGATGAAAAAGCATTGCGCATGTGATTCTGTCTTTGCTTCATTATTTCATGTTCCCTAGATAAGACAGGCTGTTAAATGAGTAGTTTACTGTTATATTAGCAATATCCCAAATCATTTTGCAAGCTTGTGTATTCAATAAATACAATCTCAATGTCAATTTTATTTCATGTTTAGTAGACAGGAAGTATGGAGAAAATGTACAGAGAAAAAGTATAGAGAAACCTAGCACGCTTTAGCTCAGTACAAGTGATGCATACTTATATGTGTGTGGGAGGTTTATTGAGCATTGTTTACATTATGCCACATAATAAACATATACAAACAATAGTTCTTTAATCTACAAGTCTTCTCTTTAGGAAAGAAGCTAATTCCCACTGTATCTTATCTAGCTCTAGCTTCTCATTTTTGATACAAGAAGAATCTTTATTGAATATAACAAACCTCACCTGAGAATCTCCAATTTACAGTGTGAATTCATCAGTCCAGCAGAGAGCTTCTCCACTCCTGAATTCTTCAGGTCGTTGTTACTAAGGTCCAGTTCCCTCAGGGGGGAGTTTTCCATTTGTAAAACTGATGCCAGATTTTCACAAGTATTTTCCCCAAGATTACAGAGAGCCAGTCTGCAAGTGAATTCAGAGATTGTAGTATATTAGATACAACAAATATTAAGAAATCCTCTAGTTTTTTTTAACCTCCCAGCCTGAGGGACATGCCCACTCACACATCTCCACACACATCTCCACATGTCCACTCACACATCTCCACACACATCTCCACATGCCCACTCACACATATCCACACACATCTCCACATGCCCACTCACACATATCCACACACATCTCCACATGCCCACTCACACATATCCACACACATCTCCACATGCCCACTCACACATGCCCACTCACACATGCCCACTCACACATCTCCACATCTCCAGTTTTTTCCCAAAGGCAATAACAAATATTAACTCAAATTTGCACTAACTTCAACCCTACAGACTCTCCGACACTCACCGTGCAATATTTATTTATATTCCACTGTGCAATATTTATATTTATATTGTATATTCAAGATTGAGTATTTACTGTGTTTTTACTGTGTGTTATTTACTGTGTTTTATTGTGTATTTGCTACTGCACTGGAGGAGTTGCTACAATCTCACTGTACTGTGTATAGTGACAATAAAAGGCATTCTATTCTATTCTATTCTATAAGCTCCACCTCTTTGCTCCACCCTTTTTCCCATGTATTCATCATTCACCTGCCTCTTGAAAACAAAGGGGTAAACAGGACCATTTAACACTAGAAGCGCCAAAGCTCCGGTCATTTGACCGCTGTGACGTCTACTAGAAGCGCCGCCTCTGGTCGACCTAATTATACCTAGAAGCGCCGAGCACCGGTCACTTGACCGCAGCAGCACAAAAAATAATAATATCTTTGCACTGGATCCAATTTCAGAACCCTCCTTTCATGACTTTTCCCAGAATTGTCCTTTTAATAAACTAGTATTTTTACATTGTTAAAAGAAACCCTGCACATGCTAGTTTCAATCGATTTCGCTCGTATCTCTGTAATATTGTCGTCGTCGCCTACACTTCAAGACTGTGATTCTCTTTTCTGCCAGCGGGTGTCGCAAAGATTCGTATGTCATTTAATATTTAGTATAACTAAATAAAGATCAATAGTTTTCAAAACTAAATTATTCAAAGTTCAAACTGATTATTGTGTAAAGACAAAACGGAATTCGTCCGTTGAACGAAAGTGAAAGTGTTTCACTTTCCAAAGTCTTAAAATATATACTTTATTTATTAATATTATTTAATATATACTATATATAAGTTTACATCAATGGTTTTCAAACCGTGAGAGCGTCTTGCTTTGCCTAATAAATGCTTTAGTAGTTTGCAGGAATTCTGCGAATGGTAATTAGCCTACTTATCAAGTCAATATCTCAAATAAATGATCTCTCGGGTATAATCCCTCTTCGCCAGGGCTAGCTGTTAGATACATACATTATGTATGGCTGCTTTTGACACACTGGCATTACAAAAGAATTAAGCAGAATGCAAGTTACGTATGTAAATGCATACCTTTGCGAGCGAAACTGAGATGATGGCATGGGCGGTGCTGTTATGAACACTTTATTCACAATAGCATTCATGAGGCAACGTGAGCTATAAATTCGTCGGGACGCGGCTACACAGTTTGAGTGAAAACTCTGCTTGGGCGATCGAACAGCAACACAGTTTGCTTGAAAGCTCGGTTTTGGCGTTTGAACAGCAACATAGTTTGCGTGACTCCTCGGTTTGGGCGTTTGAACAGCAACACAGTTTGCTTGAAAGCTCGGTTTGGGCGATCGAACAGCAACACAGTTTGCTTGAAAGCTCGGTTTTGGCGTTTGAACAGCAACATAGTTTGCGTGACTCCTCGGTTTGGGCGTTTGAACAGCAACACAGTTTGCTTGAAAGCTCGGTTTGGGTGATCGAACAGCAACACAGTTTGCTTGAAAGCTCGGTTTGGGTGATCGAACAGCAACACAGTTTGCTTGAAAGCTCGGTTTGTGTGATCGAACAGCAACACAGTTTGCGTGACTCCTCGGTTTGGGCGTTTGAAAGGTTGCATAGTGCATTATAAAAATGGCACAGAGAATCATGTACACCCCAAAGCAAGTGCTGGACATGCTGTGCAATATTGATGAGATGGAATCGGAGGGCGAACAATGTGAGGTGTTGGATGGAGAGGGCGAAAGTGAGATGGATCTGAATCTTGAATCTGATTCAGAATCGGACTCTGAAACTGAGTGTGGTGGTGACTCATTTCAGGCCAAAGACGGTACAGTGTGGTTTGAAACTGCTGGCAAACCTCGGGGTAGAGCACAAGAGTGCAATATTGTGAGAGAAACCCCAGGGCCTACGTGTTATGCCAAGGACAAAATTAAAAGTCCACTGACCAGCTTACTGTGTTTGATTGACACAGAAATGTGGGGCGCAATTCTGAAATACACAGAGGCAGAGGCTGAACGAAATAATGCTCAGTTCAAACTAACAGCTGACGAATTGAAAGCATTTGTGGGTCTCGTTTATTTGAGAGGTATAACAGCCGGTAAAAGCATGAAACTTGATGAATACTGGTCTGCTGACTTAGGAAATCCCATTTTCAAAGAGACAATGTCTAGACAGACATTCAGAGATATCATGCGCTATCTGCGCTTTGATGACAAGAGCACAAGGGCTGCCCGCCTTGCGACTGATAAATTTGCTATGATCTCGGAGATATTTGATAAATTTGTGAAAAACAGTATTGCTTCTTACACGCCCGGTGAGAACATAACTGTTGATGAGCAACTGTTCCCAACTAAAGCTCGCTGTCGTTTCACTCAGTACATGGCCAATAAACCCGATAAATTTGGGATTAAGTTCTGGGTGGCCGCTGATGTTGAAACAAAATATATGTTGAACGCCATTCCCTATCTAGGAAAAGATGAAAGCAGGCCGGCTGGTCAACGGTTGTCTGAAAATATTGTGTTGCGTTTGATGGAGCCTTTCACGGGTAAAGGAAGAAATGTAACGACTGACAATTTCTTCACTTCATTGGCACTTGCAAACACCCTTTTGGCGAACAAAACCACTATTGTTGGTACGATGAATAAAATGAGACGTGAGATGCCCCCATGTACACAGGCACAGTCTGAAAGATTTTCCACCAAGGTGTTGCGGGCTGGAAAAATAACTCTAACGATTTACCAGGCAAAACCTAAAAAAAATGTATGCATCCTGAGCTCAATGCATCAGACAGTTTCAATTGATAATGGCGCAAAGAAACTGCCTGAAACTGTTTCATATTACAACACGACTAAATGTGGCGTTGATGTTATGGATCAAATGGCACGACTGTATTCGGTGAAGGGAGGCACCCGTCGTTGGCCTGTCGCGGTTTTCTACAACCTCCTAGACCTGGCTGCAATAAATGCACATATATTGTTCAAACAGTGCATGAACGTTAACCTGAGCAGACGAAGGTTTATTCTCGAGTTGGTAAAGGAGCTGTGTGCACAGCAGAAAATGGCGAAAGCGGCTAGGGCAGTGGCACAAAAGCGAATTTTACCTGAAGCTCCTTGCCCGCCCTCAAAAAGAAAACAATGCCAAGTCGGCAGATGTTCAGGGAACAAAACGTATGACATCTGCCAGACATGTAAGCGACTGGTCTGTGGCAAATGTGCAAAGACTGCACCTAAGCTGTGTTTTGAATGTTGAGTTGTGTGAAGCTGACACACAAATCAAAACAAAGGGAACTTAATTTGAGGTGGTGAACGAAACTTATGCAATATACGCTAAAGAGAGACGGGATGCACCCGTTGTTGGCCTGTAGCTGTGTTCTACAACCTCCAAAACCTGGCTGTAATTAATAAATATTGTTCAAACAGTGCATGAACATTAACCACAGCGGTGGAGGTTTATTCTCAAGTTCACAATTCACTACATAAATGTAACTTAATTTGAGGTGGGGAACGAAACTTATGCAATATACGCTAAAGAGAGACGGAATGCACCCGTTGTTGGCCTGTAGCTGTGTTCTACAACCTCCAAAACCTGGCTGTAATTAATAAATATTGTTCAAACAGTGCATGAACATTAACCACAGCGGTAGAGGTTTATTCTCAAGTTCACAATTCACTACATAAATGGAACTTAATTTGAGGTGGTGAACGAAACTTATGCAATATACGCTAAAGAGAGACGGGATGCACCCGTTGTTGGCCTGTAGCTGTGTTCTACAACCTCCAAAACCTGGCTGTAATTAATAAATATTGTTCAAACAGTGCATGAACATTAACCACAGCGGCGGAGGTTTATTCTCAAGTTCACAATTCACTACATAAATGGAACTTAATTTGAGGTGGGGAACGAAACTTATGCAATATACGATACATGTAAATCACCGAATGGTGATAACGCTCGGTGATAACACGGTCGTTAGGACGTGGGATCACACATCGGCTATTCACCGATCAAACACCTCATTTGAAACGGCAACACAATACGGCAAGATAAAAAAGTGAACATTAGAGAGGACAGAGGCAACTATATTCGTGAAGCCATCCGTATCATTTTAATAATTTTGCGTTTTGTTACGCAAAGGTACATAGCCTACCTTTTATAATGATATTTTTGTAATTATTTTGCCTATTTATGCTTTTTGTTCTTTGTCTAACACAAAACATTATAGACATTTATTTGTAGATTTGTTATGTTCACCATAGCCTACAATTCACTAACATACACAACTTTTAGACATTAAAACTTGAAATGGCGTAACATTGAGTATACAAACAAACTTGCTTTAGCTCGGTCTACGGGCTTCACTTTGCTACTCTGAGTATCGAACAAGCTTTTTGTGGATGTGGGGGTGGAAGGCTGCAGCGCAGTCTGTTTCATTAGCAAGACAAAAGACGTGAACGCTTCACAGTGGGGGTGCGGGCCAGTGGGTTAGTGGTGTGGCGAACGAACATGATAATATAGTGACATATATGCCAACAGAATAACACACAGACAAATAAGCAAACTATTACACTAACCAAGCAAACTATTACACTAACCAAGAAACAAAACTGAAACTATATTTTGCATTTACGTTTTCGCACAAACCAGGAAATGCAATATGAAACTAAACAAAACTGACAATGGGAAAGCTACTGAGAACAAGGTCACAAGGCACTGATTCTAAAAGGTTTAGTCACATTAATTTGTTAACATATTGACGTTACGTGCAAATGTCACCATTACGAATATTTTGTTTGGGCGGCTCATTCTTCCTTTTGTGCAAAACGCCATCTAGCGTTAATTATGTGTCAGTACCAGCTCCCCTGTGTAAAGACTCAGCGGTCTTTTGACCGCCCGAGGCGCGCTTTAAGTAGGTGAAAACAACACGGCGCTAGTAGGAGGTGGTGAAATCGGTCAGATGACCGGCCCTCCGCGCTTCTAGGTATAAGTATGTAAATGAGGCGCGGCGCTTCTAGTGTTAAGTCTACAGGTCCTTGCTGCAGGTGCTGTGTATTCCAGGCGTCTTGTGCTGAAGTGCCGACAACTCATTTCTAAATAATTTGTGGGATATGTCCAATCTGCATTTCATTGTTCTGTACATATACACATGACACATAAAGGCAATTCATCTGGCCTAGATCACACTTCGAGACTTATATAATCATTCTATGTACAGGTACAAATCCAGTACCTGTTTTCTTCTTAGCATGTAACATTACTACCATCTGTTGGCAAATTTCTAAATACAGTACAAATGTAACTCTTTGCACATGCATGACACATGACTTTATGACATTTATGTCATTGTAACAGGGCAGAGGTTAAAACCACTCAGCAAACAGACACCCTGTACAGACATGCATCACTTTATGCAACATGGAGCATGATTGGCTCACCAACTTGGGGCGTGTTTAGGATAGAATCATCATGGTTGAGCGCCATGCCAGTGATACAGTCATGTCAAGTTATCAGTGCATATAACAAATAGTGGTGCTGCACAAATATGAATGTTCCTATTGAAGAACCGATTAATTAACAGTTTGTAATACCGTTTAATAATATTTTTAGAGATATTTCTGTTCTCATTTTGTCACTTTGATAGTTACAACAGCTCCTGGTTTATGCTCGGAATAATGCGCAAATACAAAGTTAATGATACTGTCTTGGCATTGGCTGCCCACATTTGTTTGGTATGCTATCAGAATTGCAGTGTCACGTCTAGCTCCGCCCTCCACACCAGTCTTGTGTCGTCCTCCCCAGCCCCACCTTGTTTCACAGTTTCCATAGTCCCCTTTTGTCTGCCACGCCCCTTCCTCTGTAACGTGGTGGGCATGGTGACGTAACCACCACGTGAATATACTGAGAGGCGGACCCAAGTGCCGGCTCGGTCTGGCACAATAAGATGTGAGAATAGTAAGTGTGAAGTTAACGCATACACACACACAGTAGCAAAAACACCAACACAAAATGACGTGGAAAAACTCAACGCGCAAAATGAAACTAACCCTGAACACTAGGTAGAAAAAGGAAACAAAAACAATGTGGAAGACTCAACGCGTGAACTGAAACTCAACCGTAGATACTCGGGAGAAAACAGAAACAAAAACGATGTGGAAAACCCACGCATGAAAAGCAAAACTCACCCGTAGCGAGAGGGTGGAAAAAAAATAACAAAGGCAACTAAGAAGACGCGGAAAAAACTCGTCACGCAAAACCGAAATAAGAACACCAGGGGAAGAATCTGGCTACAGGCAAAAACGCAGCAACAAAACAAAACCTTCCCAAAATAAATGAATAATGGATAGGAAGAGAAACAGATGGAGGAAAACTTGAGATAGGCCAGGTAGCAGCGCTGGAGATAGAAACTCGAATAAGTGACAGGAGTAGCAAGACATACAAGAGAGAGAGGAAGGTGACGAGACACCTCACAAAACAGCACAACGGCAGAGAAAGCAGAGAAGGGCTGAAATCGTGCCGGTATAACCAAAACGAATCAGCAATGGTCTGTCTCCACAAGCTTCCTTAAGAAGCCATGGCAACAGGTGAGAAGGTTCATTGCTGATTGCGTGGATGTAGTCTAGGGCTGACTCGGGTGCCCCTTGTGGAGGTAGATGGTGTGGCATCCAAGCCAGCCCTGACATCCTCAGTGTTTCCACTTTCCCCTCATGTCTGTGTATTTACTTCCCTCTGCCCTGTCTACCAGCGCTGGTCATCCCTGTGAGTTTCCTTTCCTTATGCCTTGGTTTCCTGTGTTATTGCCCATGCCTTATCTCTACTATAACCTGGTTTCTGTTTCATGTTACATCTATTATTTGTTGTACATTTGTAGTCTGCCATGTGTCCGGTTTTGTGCACTCCTCAATGAATAAATAGGGTTTTCTCCTGAAATTTAGTTCACCTGTTATCCAAAGTTTACAGTGGCAACTGATCAGAGTTGTGGGGCTAATGATTTATTAGTGTAATTATTTGAGTAATATCAAATGCTAGCTTATGCTGTGAACCTATACAAAATATCTAAACAATTTATAAATGAGTCCATTTGAATAGCACAAAATATGTCTTGTAGCCAGTGAGAAACAGATGAGCACTGTTTCTGAGGATAGTATGATAGCAAATAACCACACATTTTCAGTTGATGAAGTAACAATAATTAGCCTCTACACAAGACTATTACCACTGTGTGGTAATTAAAACTAAATGAATGCACAGAAAGCTCACCTGAGAATCTCTAGTTTACAGTGTGAACTTTTCAGTCCAACAGAGAGCTGCTCCAATCCTGAATCCTGCAGGTTGTTGTTAGTTAAGTCAAGCTGAATCAGGGAAGAGTTTTCTGTTTGTAGAACTGTTGTGAAATATTCACAAGACTTCACAGTGAGCTTACAGCCAATTAGTCTACAAAGGAGGAATGCACATACCAAGGCATTAATGTCTTTACATTTGAAAGTTTTTTTTATTAAATCATGAGAGCACATGTACCAACGTGACTAGTCAAGACTGACAAACATTTATGTATTTCCCATTTAATTAGTTTGTATTATTATACATCTCTTCAGTGGTAGCTGGAATCCTGAATTGTAAAATGGGATGGCTTTACACATTCAAACCACTGGCAACACACTCCAGGGCTAAGTTATTAAAAATATTCAAAAGCACATTCCATATGTAAAAATGGAAGGGTTGCCAAGTCTAATCATACAGTACCAGTTAAATTCTCAGTTGTAACTATATAATCATTATATAATACAATTTTGCAAAGGACAATTGTAAAATTATCCCACAGTGTGTTCACATCTTAACATTTACATTCAAGAATCAATCAAGGAGTTGATATTATTAAATGTTATGCTCATGCTTTCAAGCTTCATAGAATGAAGCTAATGTCCACTCTACTGAAGCTTATATCATTATCTCATCTCATACAAGAAGAATCTATATTGAATATAACAAACCTCACCTGAGTATTTTCACTTTACAGTGTGAACTCTTCAGTCCTTTTGAGAGCTGCTTCACTCCTGAATCCTGCAGGTTATTGTTGTTTAGCTCCAGCAGTTCTAGAGAGGAGTTTTCTTTTTGCAGAGCTGATCTGAGATATTTGCAAGACTCCTTGGTGAGATTACAACCAGTTAGTCTGCAAAGGAGGATTTAATACAATAGCATTCAATAAGAGATGTTAGAACCATTGGAAGGTGTTGGGCTCATTTTCTTATGTGATTTAATCATGTTGTTCTCTGTGGTTCTATACACCAAATTATCACTTTATTTGTTTTACCTGTTCTATAGTTAATATTGTGCCATACAATTTAGTCATTTGTAATTTTACCCCTCCACTACTTGCATCATTATTGTACTCTGATTTTGTCTAATTGTTCCAGTGTCTTGACCGGTGTGGACTATGTGTCAACCTTCTTTGACTTGTTTTATGAATTACATTTATTTTAATGTATTTATTATCTTTGTTTGTTTATTGTTTTACTTTCAGTAGAGGGATTGTTGTTGCCTTTGTTATGGCCACTGCTGTTTTTAGGATGTCTGTGGGTGGCTGTTCAATTTTTATTCGCAGGTTGAAGATGGTGCAATGGCGAGACAAACAACTGGATTGGGGTTCACGTAACATCTCATTCAAAGCTGTGGTTCAGCATTGGGTTTAAAAGTTCACCTCAAGATTGTAATGGTGCCCTGTGGTGTCTTGAGTAGCAGTCTCCACACGATCACAGGTGGCGTGGGTTGTTATTTTGGCTTTTAGAACTAGGCCTTGTGAGTTAAGATGTGCCATGTGATTCTTTAAAAGGGCCTTATGAGATCGTACTGATATGGTTATTAGTTTCCCTATCCAGGATTTTGTAGCTATGGATGCTTGTATAGAGCGTTATGAGAAGTAATGCTTATAGGCTTTGACTAAATCAGGTTATTTGTGTAACTGTGTAAATTTTATATAATTGTATATAACTGATGGTTTGTTGTTTCGTACTTCCTCTTTTGTTAGAGCTGAAGGGGTGGGTTGCCGTTTTGTCTTTTTCTCCTGTTTATGTTTGTCGAGAGATGGGAGGAGAATTTGTATTTTGTTTATTTTCTTTTGTAAGGAGACTTAATTTAAGAGGCATCGCTCTTAGTTAAAGTTGGAGTCCCAGGCCATTGAGCAACTTTTTCAGGGTTGTAACACATTTTTGCAGTTTTGGAATTTTCTAAATCTATTACTATGTTAAATGGATTTTTTTCATTTAAACTAAGAAAACAATTTATAAATAAATAGTTTATGTAAATCAATAATTTATACTGTAAATGTACACTTATAAATACTATTTATGCTAATGTTTTTAGATCCAGACATCACTTGCCCTTTAAAAACTGATAAATGGTGGAACGTGAAACTTGACACTTGGCACCATCAAGCAAAGAACACAACAAGTTCTGGTCAAATGGCTGTTAGAATTAACTGAAAAAGTATTATCAGCCTGTACATGTATAGAATATGTGTATCCAATAAACTGGCAACAAATAAAATGTAAAGTTTGAGACATAATGCGTAAACAGGAAAAAGGAAAACAGGAAACAGTCGAATATCCAGAAGACAATGGATGTGTCAACATTAGGGGTGTGACGATACACTCAGCTCACGAGACGAGACGAGACACGATATTGGGTTCACGAGAACGAGATGAGACGAGATTTTAAGAACCCTAAAATGACAAATTATATGACTGGACAACAGACTTTTATTTAACTGAGTTACACATGCATTTTGAAATGTTTTGTATAACTCTTAACATGCATTATGTAAGCATGAACTTACATTTCTAAATAATTTGTGGGATATGTCCAGTCTGCATTTCATTGTTCTGTACACATACACATGACGCATAAAGGCAATTCATCTGGCCTAGATCACACTTCGAGACTTATATAATCATTCTATGTACAGGTACAAATCCAGTACCTGTTCTCTTCTTAGCATGTAACATTACTACCATCTGTTGGCAAATTTCCAAATGCAGTACAAATGTAACTCTTTGCACATGCATGACACATGACTTTGTTATGACAGTCATTTTACGAAATGTTCACAACATTTTTAAAGACAACATACTGGCCTTTATAAAACTGCACTACAGTGCTTTCACTGATTTCCATTCAAGAATGAGTTCACAGAAACCTCACCTGAGTATTTCCAGTTTACAGTGTGAACTCCTCACCTGAGTATTTCCAGTTTGCAGTGTGAACTCCTTACCTGAGTATTTCAGTTTACAGTGTGAACTCCTCACCTGAGTATTTCCAGTTTACAGTGTGAACTCCTCACCTGAGTATTTCCAGTTTACAGTGTGAACTCCTTACCTGAGTATTTCCAGTTTACAGTGTGAACTCCTCACCTGAGTATTTCCAGTTTACAGTGTGAACTCTTCAATCCATTGGAGAGCTGCTCCACTCCTGAATCCTGAAGGTTATTGTTGTTTAGCTCCAGGTGTTTCAGGCAGGAGTTTTCTGCTTGTAGAACTAATGTGAGATGTTTGCATGACTCCTTTGTGAGATTACAGTTCATTAATCTGCAAAGGAGGAGAAAACATATTACATAGTAAAGTTCAATCACAGGATGTGAGCTCACACTAAAATAGTCTGAAATGGCAGAAGAAGAAAAATATTCAGACCTTTAGACCAGTGGTCTAGACAGTAGCTTATTTATTTGCAAACAGCACACACAGCAAACAAGTAAACAGAATTCTACTACCCCTCCACACTGATGTTGTAACGGCTGGTGCAAGGCAACGGACGAAACAGAAAATCCGGCGTTCTTGCAAACACGTAATTTCATTTCACAAATAGCGCAGACAGCGCACGTTTAACATGCAACACCGAACGCGCATCACACAAACAACGACGAGCACAGGACACTGCATGAACACACATTAAATAGACAAACCACATAAACCCCAAGTGACGACGAGACGAGCCACAGGTAAGATGGATAAACACAAGACGTAACCGCACCCACAGAGATCCACAGACACAGACAACTAGACGCAAACAACTTAACACACGCCCAAAAGGGAGGGGTCGGGGACCGTAACGTGACAGTTGTTTTGTGCAGATGACCAAAACAAGGACAGTAACTAATCTGGATTTGGTTGTTAATTGATGTGGGCAATAAGAGAGACCATCTTAATTAAGACCATGACAACCAACCCCCTGTCCCCTTACTGTATGATATAATTCATCAAAGTGATCTACTGCCAACAAAAATGTGATTCGTTTTGAGTGTTTAGGTAGCTGTGAAAGTGCCATTGAGTATTTTCCTTCGTTACTCACAGAATGTTCCAATGTTGGAACAGCAGTGTTCTCGAACGGCAGTGTTATCACTTTAGTCATCGGATATTGACATGATCATCCAATTGTCTACATGGCAGAGTGTAACAGGGCAGAGTGTGTAGGGATTACTACTACTCACAGCCTGAGCTAATTCCCAAATGGACACACATGTAAACACCCAAGGTGTTCTGGCCCTTTAAGAGACTCTTAGGGAGAGAGACGCACGTATGCGCTGGGGGTCTGTAGGTGAGAGTGGGATCTAGCTTTTCTGAGTTAGTAACCTGTTGTTTTAACAAATCCGTGTATCATTCGTTCATTTGATATTCAACTGACAATCAAAATCGGAAAATCAAAAAAACAATTCATTATTTGTTTTTCGTTTTGAATATAAAAACAAAAAAACAAACCAGGCTTGTATTTTTCAGTTTTTTATTTGATGATCCAAACAAAAATAGCTAAATTAAAAATCGGATTCGGAGCCGAACTTGATTTAGATTTTTTAACTTGACCCATTTGTGTGCCCCGGAAGTTACTGATTTGTTTATTCTTCGTGGGCTTCGTTTTGTGCGGGAGTGTTCCAATGTGTAGTGCACTGCAGCACCTACACATTGGAACATGGTATATATTGGTATAGACAACATGACCATATTGGAACCACATTCTAGATTAATTAAATATTTATTTGAAGGTCGTAAGACGCATTTGTCGTTGTGTTTTGTAGTGCTCGTTTACTTTAGTCTCTGCTGTGTTTTCTGTGCCTTGTGTTATTTCAGCATTCAGACTTATATAAACGTGTTTTCCTTTCATAATCGCTGTGGTCCTTTATATTCCTTCGTGAGTGTTTCTGTGAAGTGTGTTCTCGGTATGCCTCATAAGTTGCGCACTCTCCGTATGTGCGCGGTTCACTTAGAGGTAGGGTGACCAGACGTCCTCTTTTTCCCGGACATGTCCTACTTTTGAGACCTAAAAATGTCCGGGGGGAATTTTTTGATTTTCCGATTTTGATTTTCAGTTGAATATCAAATGAACGAATGATACACGGATTCTAACAGTTAATGAAGTTTCCTTCCTCTGAATTTTCTGATAAAGACGGTTCCCCACCTCGGCACCTCATTCCAAAACCCTCTTCGAGTGTAACAGTGCAGAGGTTAAATCCACTCAGCAAACAGACACCCTGTACAGACATGCTTCACTTTATGCAACATGAAGCATGATTGGCTCACCAACTTGGGGCATGTTTAGGATAGAATCATCATGGTTGAGCGCCATGCCAGTGATACAGTCATGTCAAGTTATCAGTGCATATAACAAATAGTGGTGCTGCACAAATATGAATGTTCTTATTGAAGAACTGATTAATTAACAGTTTGTATTACTGTTTAATAATATTTTTAGAGATATTTCTGTTCTCATTTTGTCACTTTGATAGTTACAACAGCTCCTGGTTTATGCTCGGAATAATGCGCAAATACAAAGTTAATAATACTGTCTTGGCTTTTGCTGCCCACATTTGTTTGGTATGTTATCAGAATTGCTGTGTCACGTCTGGCTCCGCCCTCCACACCAGTCTTGTGTCGTCCTCCCCAGCCCCACCTTGTTTCCCCGGTTTCCATAGTCCCCTTTTGTATGCCACGCCCCTTCCTTGATGTTTCCACCTGTACCTCGTTTCACTTTCCCCTCATGTCTGTGTATTTACTTCCCTCTGCCCTGTCTACCGGCGCTGGTCATCCCTGTGAGTTTCCTTTCCTTATGCCTTGGTTTCCTGTGTTATTGCCCATGCCTTATCTCTACTATAACCTGGTTTTTGTTTCATGTTACATCTATTATTTGTTGTACATTTGTAGTCTGCCATGTGTCCAGTTTTGTGCCCTACTCAATGAATAAATAGGGTTTTCTCCTGAAATGTAGTTCATCTGTTATCCAAAGTTTACAGTTGCAACTGATCAGAGTTGTGGGGCTAATGATTTATTAGTGTAATTATTTGCGTAATACCAAATGCTAGCTTATGGTGTGAACCTATACAAAATATCTAAACAATTTATAAATGAGTCCATTTGAATAACACAAAGTATTTCTTGTAGCCATTGAGAAACAGATAGGTCAGCACTGTTTCTGTGGATAGTATGATAGTGTCACGTTACGGCCCCTCCCTTTTGGGCGTGTGTTTACGTCGTCTTTATCTACTCGTCTGCGTCTCTCCGTGGGTGCGGTTACATCTTGTGATTATTCGTCTCACCTGTGGCTTGTCTCGTAATCACGTGGGGCATATGTGGTTTGTCTACTTAATGTGCGTTCGCGCAGTGTCCTGTGCTCGTCGTTGTCTGAGTCTACACGTTTACGTGTGTATATGTATGTGTTCTTGTGCGCTATTGTGCAATACCTGTGAATTAAACGTAACGTTGTTGGTCGAAACCAGCGGATTCGTGTCTCGTCCATCTCTCCGGCACCACCATTACAGATAGCAAATAACCACACATTATCAGTTGATGAAGTAACAATAATCAGATTCTACACAAGACTATTACCACTGTGTGGTAATTAAAACTAAATGAATGCACAGAAAGCTCACCTGAGAATCTCTAGTTTACAGTGTGAACTTTTCAGTCCAACAGAGAGCTTCTCCACTCCTGAATCCTGCAGGTTGTTGTTAGTTAAGTCAAGCTGAATCAGGGAAGAGTTTTCTGTTTGTAGAACTGTTGTGAAATATTCACAAGACTTCACAGTGAGCTTACAGCCAACTAGTCTGCAAAGGAGGAATGAACATACCAAGGCATTAATGTCTTTACATTTGAAAGTTTTTATTAAATCATGAGAGCACATGTACCAACGTGACTAGTCAAGACTGACAAACATTTATGTATTTCCCTTTTAATTAGAGTTTGTATTATTATACATCTCTTCAGTGGTAGCTGGAATTCTGAATTGTAAAAGGGGATGGCTTTACACATTCAAAAAAGCACATTCCATATGTACAAATGGAAGGGTTGCCAAGTCTAATCATACAGTACAAGTTAAATTCTCTGTTATCACTATATAATCATTATATAATATAATTTTGCAAAGGAAAATTGTAAATTATCCCACAGTGTGTTCACATCATAAAATTTACATTCAAGAATCAATCAAGGAGTTGATATTATTAAATGTTATGCTCATGCTTTCAAGCTTCATAGAATGAAGCCAATGTCCACTCTACTGAAGCTTATATCATTATCTCATCTCATACAAGAAGAATCTATATTGAATATAACAAACCTCACCTGAGTATTTTCACTTTACAGTGTGAACTCCTCAGTCCTTCTGAGAGCTGCTCCACTCCTGAATCCTTCAGGTTATTGTTGTTTAGCTCCAGCAGTTCTAGAGAGGAGTTTTCTTTTTGCAGAGCTGATCTGAGATATTTGCAAGACTCCTTGGTGAGATTACAACCAGTTAGTCTGCAAAGGAGGATTAAATACAATAGCATTCAATGAGAGATATTGGAACCATTGGAAGATGTTGGGCTCATTTTCCTATGTGATTTAATCATGTTTGATTATGTTGTTCTCTGTGGTTCTATAAAACAAATGATCACTTTATTTGTTTTACCTGTTCTATAGTTAATATTGTGCCATACAATTTAGTCATTTGTAATTTTAACCCTCCAATACTTGGATCATTATTGTACTCTGATTTTGTCTAATTGCTCCAGTGTCTTGACCCGTGTGGACTATGTGTCAATCTTCTTTGACTTGTTATATGAATTACATTTACTTTAATGTGTTTGTTTATCTTTGTTTGTTTGTTTATTGTTTTACTTTCAGTTGGGGCGTTGTTGTTGCCTTTGTTACAGCCACTGCTGTTTTTAGGATGTCTGTGGGTGGCTGTTCAAATTTTATTCGCAGGTTGAAGATGGTGCAATGGCGAGACAAACAACTGGATTGGGGCTCACATAACGTCTCCTTCAAAGCTGTGATTGATCAATGTTGACTAAGGCTGAGGTTCAGCATTGGGTTTAAAAGTTCACCTCAAGATTGTAATGGTGCCCTATAATGCTTATAGGCTTTGACTAAATCAGATTATTTGTGTAACTGTGTAAATTGTATATAACTGTATATAACAGATAGTTTGTTGTTTCCTCTTTTGTTGGAGCTGTAGGGGTGGGTTGCCATTATTTTTGTCGAGAGATGGGAGGATAATTAGTATTTTGTTTTTTTGTAAGGAGACTTCGTTTAAGAGGCGCCACTCTTAGTTAAAGTTGGTGTCCCAGGCCAATGAACAATTTTTTCAGGGCTGTAACACATTTTTGCATAATTTATAAATAAATAGATGTAAATTAATAATTTATACTGTAAATGTACACTTATAAATACTATTTATGCTAATGTTTTTAGATCCAGACATCACTTGCCCTTTACAAACTGATAAATGGTGGAATGTAAAATTTGAAACTTGGCACCATCAAGTAAAGAACACAACAAGTTCTGGTCAACTGGCTGTTGGAATTAACTGAAAAAGTATTATCAGTAGGTCTATCCAATAAACTGGCAACAAATAAAATGTAAAGTTTGGGACATAATGCGTAAACAGGAAGGGGGCAGTACTGTCCCCTGTGGGACACCCACACTTCTCACTCAGCTGTGCTCTACTAGTCTGTAACAGTCGATTATCCAGAAGACAATAGATGTGTCAACATATATTAACAGAAGTTTTACCAACACAGGCTGTGTGGTCCTGAGTGCACTACAGAAGGACAGAATTCTGATAATGCTGCATAAGTGACCAAATCTGAGTAGGTTCTGTTCAACAGATCATTTAATCCAGTGAAGGTCAGCAATGTAATCAATAAGTAAGGAGTGTGGAGGGAGAATGAACACTTTAACAACGAGGACTCAGTATTGTTGATGTGAATCACCACTCTTACACAATAACTCTGAGGGTGTTCATGGGTAATACAGTAGTCTGATGCTGTTTATGGGTAATATTGTAATGTAATGAGTGAGTCATGAAGTAACTGAAAAAGGAAAAACGAGAAATAAATAATAATCTAATAATAATCTTTATTTGTATAGCACCTTTCATACATACATGCAACTCAAAGTCCTTTACATAATAAAACATTAAAAGGAAGCAAAGATAAGAAAAAACATGAACAAAATTAAAGATAAAAAGGAAACAAACATAATAAAATAATGTAATAAAATGACAAATTTTTAAAATAATAGACAAAATAATGTACTAAAGAAAATAAGATGGAAAACTATTAAATGTATTTCTAGAGAACTGAGAGCATTAGTGTTTCATGTTATGGATCACTCACATAGCATTTCTACAGTTGGTGACAGCTGGGATGAGTCTCCTATAACCCTCCTCTGATGTGTTGTATTTATTCAGGTTCCACTCATTCCTCACATACGGTGAGTAGAGACGCAGGTAGGATACAGCTGAACACTGTGCAGGAGAAAGCTGCTTCTCTGAGAATGTAACTGGAATGAGAACAAACCAGTGACTGACAGGCTGACAGATACTGATATCACCCAGTGACTGACTGGTTCACACATACTGATATCACCCAGTGACTGATACACAGATACTGATATCACCCAGGGACTGATACACAGATACTGATATCACCCAGTGACTGACTGGTTCACACATACTAATATCACCCAGGGACTGGTTCACAGATACTGATATCACCCAGTGACTGGTTCACACATACTGATATCACCCAGTGACTGACTGGTTCACACATACTGATATCCCCCAGTGACTGACTGGTTCACACATACTGATATCCCCCAGTGACTGACTGGTTCACACATACTGATATCACCCAGTGACTGACTGGTTCACACATACTAATATCACCCAGTGACTGATACACAGATACTGATATCACCCAGGGACTGGTTCACAGATACTGATATCACCCAGTGACTGAAACACAGATACTGATATCACCCAGTGACTGAAACACAGATACTGATATCACCCAGTGACTGACTGGCTCACAGTGAAGAGTGGTTAAATGTAACTAGTGTTTAAGTGCTATCACACTTTTATGAATGCTTATTAGCTCTGAACTTTTTGAGGCCTTTAGTTTGTCACTATAATAAATGTTAAATGATAAATGTGCCATATTTTGTCAATTGTGATTTTTCACCGCAATTGAAATTTGTCCTCCGCTTTTTACCCATCTGTGCAGTTAGCACACAAACACACACACACACACACACACTAGTGATTATACTAGGGGGCTGTGGTGCACTTGTGCCCAGAGCAGTGGGCAGCCCTAGCCCGGTGTCAGGGGAGCAGTTGGGGTTAGGTGCCTTGCTCAAGGGCACCTCAGTCATGGCCCCAGGCCTGAGAATCGAACCCACGACCCTCCGGTTCCCTACCACATGACCATGACTGCCCCAGTAACAGAGGTGGAAAGAGTACTGAAAAATTGTAATTGAGTAAAAGTATCATTACTTTGCCTAAAATCTACTCAGAGTAAAAGTAAAATTACCCATCTCAAAATTTACTCGAGTAAAAGTACAAAATTACTTCATTTAAAATGTAATTTGAGTAAAAGTTACTTAGTTACTTTCAGTTATTTAATGCATGGATGAATCATGAACCAAATTCAGCACAAGTTGTTTTAATCGATTTCAAAGTGTATTTAAGTGCACATCCACACTTGCAAAAAGATCAGCTGGGCTCAGGAACTTACTTCCTCACAGCACAAGGACAGTCAAAACCTGTACCATAAAGTGCAAACAATTTTCAGTCCTATTATCCAACGGACAACACTATGATAAGAATAAAGAAATTTTAATTACAAATTATTCAAAAAACAAAATGCACACAAAATTAAGTGCCCACAAGATGCCACAAATCAAACTAAAATGCAACAGGATTCCACTACTCACAATAAAATGCCCACAGGATCCCACATCAAAAATTTAAAAATGCTCATAGGATCCCACAATTTAAAAGTAAGTGCTCACAGGATCCAACTATTCAAAATACAGTGCCCACCGGATCCCACTATTCACAATAAAATGCCCACAGGTTGCCACAACTCAAAATAAAATATAAAATGACCACAGGATCCCACATCTCAAAATAAAACAAAATGCGCACAGGATTCCACTATTTAAAATGCTCACAGGATCCAACTATTCAAAATACAGTGCCCACAGGATTCCACTTTTCACAATAAAATGTCCACAGGATCCCACAGAACCTGATAGATAGAAGATTTAAAGATAGAACAATCTCATCCTTTTGGAAAAAAAAGTGCACCAGATTCCGACCTGATTATGAGACAATGGAAAGGGTGCACGCAAGGCAAGGCCATGCAATTGGCCTTCAGTTCTGGGACTCAGAAGTTTTTTATTTTTTACCATCAATATTTTTTTACTCAGTAATATGAGGGCGTTCAAATGTAGTGAAGTAAAACTACTTGGGTCAAAATGTACTCAAGTAAAAGTAAAAATTACATATTTCAAAAACTACTCAGAAAATTACAAATTACTCATAAAAAGTACTCAATTACAGTAATGTGAGTAAATGTAATTAGTTACTTTCCACCCCTGCCCAGTAATGGCAGCAGTATTGGACCATTAAAAATGACCATATGGTCATCATACTGTGTGTACCCTACTGTCATGGCTGGTACATATCTGTAGGTTATAAATATGTTAAATTAAATTAAATCATAAGAAAATAGTTCGCCCTAAGTTTTTAACTAATATTCAAACTTCACATCCAATTATTACCACCTATATGACCGATCTGAAAATTGGATTAATCAATATTCGATCGCTCAACTCTAAAGCAGTTTTTGTGAATGAACTTATAACTGACCAGAAAATTGATATTCTATGTCTAACTGAAACGTGGATTCAATCTGGTGATTATTTATCTCTAAACGAAGCCACTTCTGTGGGATATAGTTATATACATAGACCTAGACAGAGGAGGAGGAACATGTATAATATATCATGATTGTGACGCGCAGGCTGGACGAAGGATGAGACACGGAATCCCTCTTTTGCAACTGACGTCACTTTTAATAAACACGTATATTGCGCAATAGCGCACGATAAACATACAGACTTTCAACACAACGTGCAGACTTAGACAACGACGAGCACAGGAGACTGTGCGAGCGCACATTAAATAGACAAACCACATTAGCCCCACATGATTACGATACAAGCCACAGGTGAGACGTATTATCACAGGACATAACCACCACCACGGAGTTCCACAGACGCAGACGATACACGTGGACAACGTAAATACACGCCCAAAAGGGAGGACAGTGATTGTTTAGAAATTAATCAGAAATAGATATCTAGATATAAATTCATTTGAGATGCTGTCTATTAATGTAATTAGTCCATCCGTAAATAAAAGTGCATTTTCCCTGACAAATGTATATAGACCACCAGGGCCTTACTCAGATTTCTTAAATGATTTCACCGATTTTGCAGCAAATTTAGCAGTATGTAGTGACAAAATAATAATGGTAGGAGACTTTAACATACATTTTGATAATGCGGAGGATCCACTGACAAGGGCTTTTACTTCTATATTGAACTCTGTCGGCATTATACAAAACGTAGTAGGACCTACACATTATTGAAATCATACCCTAGATTTAATCTTAACGCTGGGTATCGATGTAGATAATATAAATATACTTCCACAAACCGTAGCAATCTCTGATCATTATTTAGTCCATTTCGAGATTCATCTTAACATAAATACCCGCTCGTCTCCTCGGCAGTGTATAAAGCGCTTGATAAATTCATCAACAGCAACACAGTTTATTGAAACCCTCCCTGACTTAACTGCTCTAGCCCACTCGCCATCCGATCCAGAAGAGTTAGATAGTCTATCCGACTGCGTAGAGAATACCTGCAGATCAACTCTAGATACAGTAGCTCCACTCAAATATAAAAAGGCTAGATCCAAAAAGCTCGCCCCGTGGTACACTGACCAAACTACAAACTTAAAACAAATAGCACGTAAATTAGATCGGAAATGGCGATCTACTAAGTTGGAAGTATTCCACTGTGCCTGGAAGGATAGCACTGTTGAATACAAACAGGCACTCACTAAAGCATGCTCAGCATACTTAGCCTCACTGATAGAGAAAAATAAAAACAATCCTAGATTTCTTTTTAATACTATTTCTAAACTTACAAAAAATCAAGCAGGCGTAGAACCTCAGATTCCAGTAAACCTCACTAGTAATGTATTTATAGATTTCTTTGATAATAAAATAGAAAATATTAGACAAAATATAAAACATTTTATTAGCAATACAACTGGTATGTCATCTGGTTTGGTTGATATTGATTTAAATTACATACTGGGAGAAAAACTTGATGCTTTTCATCCACTCCCACAATCAGAATTAGAGAAAATAATTTCTTCCTTAAATTGTACTACCTGCACACTAGACTCGGTTCCCTCAAAGTTATTAAAAGAGGTACTACCAGCTGTTACTGAACCTCTTCTAACTATAGTTAACTCATCCATTACAATAGGTCACATGCCCAAATCATGTAAATTAGCAGTTATTAAACCTCTGATCAAGAAACCAAATCTTGATCCGACTGTGCTATCTAATTATAGACCCATTTCGAACACATAATTTATATCTAAGATCATAGAAAAAGCTGTTGCCCAGCAATTATGCCTATATCTGCATAGGAATCACATATTTGAAAAGTTCCAATCTGGTTTTAGGCCCCATCACAGTACTGAAACAGCATTAGTCAAAGTAACAAATGATCTCCACCTTGCTTCAGATCAAGGCTATGTATGTGCTTCTTGATCTTAGTGCAGGTTTCGACACAATTGATCATAGGATCTTGCTAAAGCGGTGAAAACGCTGGGTTGGAGTCTCAGGCACAGCCCTTTCATGGTTTTACTCTTATTTAACAAATCGTTATCAGTTTGTAGAGCTCAATAATATTCCATCCAAACCCCAAATGGGGTCCCACAAGGCTCCATTTAGGACCACTATTATTTACATTATATATGCTACCATTGGGCACAATTATAAACAAACATGGTGTCAATTTTCACTGCTATGCAGATGACACTCAGCCAAACCTGATGACAAACTCAGTTTAGGAAAAATTGAGGCCTGTGTAAGAGATATAAAATGCTGGATGTCTCTAAACTTCCTCCATCTTAATGAGGACAAAACAGAAGTTCTCCTCCTGGGCCCTAAGGCCTCAAGACAGAAAAATCCAGATCTAATGCCTAATCTCGCAGACTACCCCATTACACCTGGCACAGTAGCCAAAAACCTAGGCGTCATACTCGACTCCGACCTATCATTTGATAAATACATAGATAATACTACTAGGATAACTTTTCTACATCTCTTCAACATTGCCAATTTAAGAAATGCATTATCACAGGATGATGCTGAAAAACTGGTGCACGCCTTTGTTAGCTCCAGATTAGACTACTGTAACACTACTGTCAGGATGTTCAAATAGGAATCTAAATGAACTTCAAATAGTTCAAAATGCCACAGCCAGAGTTCTGACCAGAACTAGAAAATTTCAGCATATCAGACCAGTCCTATCAGCCCTGCATTGGCTCCCAGTTAAATTCCGTATTGATTTTAAAATTCTTTTATTAACTTATAAAGCACTGCACAGGCTTGCTCCTGATGTCACACCCGAGGGAGGAGGCACGACGAGTGATGACGGTGCAACACAGAACGTTTACTGAACTTGAACAGACGTGTAAGCTCCGAGCGGAGAGTGAGCACAACACACAGACACTCACACTGGCACGAAACTTTAGACAAAGACGAGCACAAGACACTGCGTGAACGCACATTAAATAGGTGATTAACACAGACCCTCGTGATCTCGAGACAAGGCACAGGTGAGACTACGAACACGCTCACAAACGACCCACAACCACGGAAGTACATACATGGATATAACGACACGCAGACAAAGTAGTGGCACGCCCACAGGGAAGGGTCTGGAGCTGTCACCGTAACACCTGAATACCTCCAGGAACTTATTTCCTATTATGAACCCCCACGTCCACTAAGATCACAGGGTGCTGGTTACTTTTATTAGTTCCAAAAATTAATAAGGTAACCAGCAGGGGGAAGAGCCCTCTCTTGTAAGGCCCCTCATCTTTGGAACAACCTTCCAAAATGCGTCCGGGACTCTGACACAGTCACACTCTTTAAGTCTAGGTTGAAAACCCACTTATTTAGTTTAGCGTTTGATAATTAATATCCCCCCTTAGATAAAGGTACAGATCCAGGGGTTCATAGGCGAAGGGTTTTATGGTAGACTGGGGCGCTGGTGCTGTCATCCGGTCACTGCTCGTGGTCACTCAAGTTTGTTGACAGTGCAGTGGATGGATGCAAATGTCTCAGAATGCCCCCAAGTCTATGTTACCTTCTGGTTCTGCCTTTTTTTAACTAGGCTGTAATAATTTAACTTAATGCCTGTAACGAATCAAGGGGCTAGCGTGACGCAAATGCAAGCAAACAGAATATTTTAATAAATAAAACAGGCAATGAACCACACAAGGGAAATATACAAGATAAAGCGGTAAGTAAACTAAGGAAAACACGCGATAGACAAAACCGAGAACCTACAAGGACAACTCAGACAACAGAGCAACATGCCACAACAGACCTCGATAAATACAACGACAGACCTCAATAAATACAGAAACACCAAGACGCGAACCTGATATAAACAGGACAGGAACACAGCACTAAAACACAGACCAATACACAGACACATGAAACACTATCTCTAGAAACATCATAACACACGTTGAAACAGGACAGAATAAACAAGTGAACACGAATACATACATGCAGGCATGCACATGAATCTATGACAGGGATGTCAAAGTCAAATACACCGAGGGCCAAAAAACAAATTTGCTACAAGCCGAGGGCCGGACTGGTTCAATGTTTATTAAAACATATTAAAATGATTGCACATAGCCTATTGAACCAAGACCTAACACAGTGTATATTATTTAATGCTTAAATGAATAAAGCAATATTTTTTTATGGATCTGTCAGTAATTTCAAGTGAAAACATTTTTCAACAAGCAAACAGATAAAAACAAACTTCCTTCAAAGAAAACAAATATGAATAAAGTAATAAAGGTTTGAAAAGTGCTGGAATTTAAGCTAAAGTACTTGAAATTGCTTGAAATTGTAACTACTTCGTTTCACAACAAATAGCTATCTGACTGAACAGTTCTCTTGTATTACATTAACAAATATGAGCCTCTTGTAATTCCAGGACGAAACATGAGAGAACGTGAAGACGTTAATATTGGGCGTTTTGAAAATAAACAACCATTAAATAATGTGAATAAAAAACGAATTATTTCGAATCATTTCGAATATATGTATAAATATTTAACTTAATTAAGTTTAACATGCTGGGAAATATTGAAATGGACCTCAAGTGACATACAAGTGCTTGAGTTCCACCTTATAAAGGTGTATGAACCCTGCAAACATGACTTTGTTCATTGCGCTGAGGCGCGGCGCGCGCAAAGTACAAAATTCGAGAGATGCACGACCTTGCGAATCGACAGCGCGCGAGACGCTCGCGCACGAGCTGAGCCACTGCAATTACGTCATTTTCGCCGCGCTGACCCTCGCCGCTTGTGCGCGCTGCAGTGACTTTGCGGGCTACCGTTGCATTGTGGGGAATGTAGTGTTTGTGCGGGCGGCTGTGGCCTGCGGGCCGGTTCTAATAGTAATTAAATATCATCCAGGGGGCCATAGATAATCAATTTGTGGGCCGGATCTGGCCCGTGGGCCTTGACTTTGACATATGTGATCTATGAGAAGGAGACAAGCTACTACTACTGAACCTACCGGGGAAACCATCTGATGGGGAGAAGTGTACGCAGAAATAACAAAATAATTAAACAAAGAGAAACAAGACCAAAACAGGGAAGACAAACTAGAACTAACCCGACCAACACGAGGGAGAAGTGAAGGGAAGGCACAGGCAACAGGACGCTGAATGCGGAGAGGAAAAGGCACAAGGAAGGACAGGGACATAGCAAACACAATGACCAACAACGAGCGGATAAGACAGAGGGGATTAAATACCTGGGAACAGGGAGGAGAAACGAGACACAGGTGAGGGCACTAAAGACGGGGGCGTGACCAACACAAGGGAAAGCACAGAAACGGGGAAACTAGGCGGGACCAGGGAGGAGGGCGGAGCTGGACCTGACAATGCCGGAGTTGCTGCCACACTCCAGAAATGTTTATAATTTATTATTACATCTTTTTCCTTTTCTATATTTCCTTCTGTCTAAATTGTTGTTGTTGTCATGGTAACCGGTGTCGGCCAGAGGAGGATGGGCTCCCCCCCTGAGTCTTGGTTCCTCTCAAGGTTTCTTCCTCATGCAAAAAACTAGGGAGTTTTTCATTGCCACTGTCGCCCTTGGCTTGCTCACTGGGGGCTAGGACTCGGCACTTGTAAAGCTGCTTTGTGACAACAACTGTTGTAAAAAGCGCTGTATAAATAAAATTTGATTGATTGATTGATAGCGTACTATCATGGCTGGTACATTTCTATTGGTTATAAATATGTAGCCTACTGTCAGGTTTGTGCATGCAATACATATGGAACACCACTAGAGGTCCTCATTCCCATAGTTCAAACCCTCTCCTAATAAGCCATCATCACTTAGATTACTTCTCATTTAATCTCTCTCTCACTCACACACCCACGCCCACTTCTGAAGGCTTTCCAGTGTCTGTGGTGTGTACCTGTACATTTCAGTGTTTTTTAACCATCTAACCTTGATTGTTGTTATTTTATACACATATATTCATCATATGTTAGTGTTTTTAAACATAAATTATGTTTTTGGATCTAGATCACATGTAGCTTTTTAAGTGGCCGTGTCTGAATGTTTAACATGTTGAAGCATAAAGTCACAATGAAGACATAAAGCTACACCACATTATCATTCCCACTGTATGCTTTCCCATTTATGTGTACATGCACAATAGAATATAATGGAAGCTACTCTTGATAATTCATTAAAATTGTACCTTTCCAGGTGAATGCTGCAAATGCAAATAACATCACTCCAAAGACTGAGATGCAGATGACCGCGATCTTCCAGGCATTAAAACCTTTTCCTGAAATACAAACCAGAAAAACATTTACTGCAGACCAAATACCAAATATTCACTCGCAATATTTATAGGCCTAAGAAAAACACTACAAATAAACAAACATGTAAACATTATATAAAAAATGAATTTATTTAAATTCTAAATAATTTAACAATGATAATAAGAACAAACATGTATTGTGATGAGATAGAAATGTACAGAAACTCACAGGTAACACCTGAAGTTAAAACTTTACACATAATAGAACAGACAAGAGAACTATAATGGGACAGAACCAGCAGGTGGTGAGGGTAGCGATGGCACATCTTTAATGCCCACTAAAAAGAACACAAAACATCCAAAGAACCCAACAGTGCTACAATTACAAATCGATGCGCTATCAGCGCTACAGTAACATCTTGACACTTTAAAGTCCGTAACTCAGAAACACTCTAATGTAGAGGAACACTCAGAGGCGTCCAGAGTGTTTGGAGGCTCGGAGTGGCTGTTCAGGTGTTGCAGTGAGAGTCCAGGCATGATGGACAGGCAGGAGTGGAGCCATGTGTGACACTGACCCACCGTGACATGAATGTTAAACACGCAAGGACCAAAACCAGAGCAAACAACAGAGCATAAACAAGAGGACAACGTTAGTTTAGGAGGCAATAGAAAATGAAACAAACATTGAATCCAAAAAGATGTAATCCAAAAAACTGTCTAGAAAAGTTAGAACCAGAGAACCACCAGAGCGGAATGAACTCTTTGTATGTATATACAGTACATAGTAGAAATATTTAAACAATGGGAATAATGCGGAATAGGTGGCAATAATCAGTACTTTAGAAATATGAATGACATATGAGTTACTGGATTGGTGGAGTTAGGTGACTGACTTCGGCATACTGGGAAGTGGAGTTCGAATAGGCAGGACTCTATTAATCAAAGTACTCCTGTTATTTTTATTGTACATGAAAACTCCCATACTGGTTTGTCGTAAAAATACAGTACATTAAGTAGTCGAGACAAACTGGTATTGAGGTAGCTCTTACCTTTCACCTGAACAAAAATAGTGATGTCATCATACCAGGCCCCTGATTTAATTAAACACTTGTAAACTCCCTCATCAGAAGGTTGGACTGCTGAGAGTTCCTGGGAGGTGTTGCCTTTCTATAGCTCTTCTTTAAACAGGCCTGTCCTCCCTCTGTAGGACTTTATCTGTGCATCTGTCTTCTTTCTGTCTTCATAATCTACATGTAGATGCACTAGTTTATCTGTTAGATACAGTCTGGACCACTCCACTGTCATGTTCACAGCACTGATGTTGGGTTGGAAAGAACAGGGCAGAACCAGGTCTTTAACAACAAGAAGAGCAGCTACAGAAAAGAAAAGGAAAAGACCTACTACTCCAACCAGGACTTGAGGAACCAAACATACTAGGAAAATACAGCTAGGGTAAAACACACAAGACTATAACTGCCTGGGGAAAATACAGCTAGGGTAAAACACACAAGACTACAACTGCCTGGGGAAAATACAGCTAGGGTAAAACACACAAGACTACAACTGCCTGGGGAAAAGAACTACAGAAAAGACAAATGATTCAATTGTACTGGATAACTGTAGAGCTGCAGTCTGCTAATATAATTGTTTTTTTAAGAAATATGTATTTCTTAAATACAACACAGGGGTAACAGCAAGTGCAATATGTGAAAGACTGTTCAGCATAGGAAAAGATATTTTCAGACCAAAGAGAAACGGCCTTTGTGATGTCATTTTGAAATGTGCCGTGTGAACAAACACCTCTTGTTAGAACAATAAGGACCCAGCCATGCACCGTTACCCCCTCCTCCCAGCACTAAGACATGCATTTGAGGATTTTGACTCTCATTTCCGCTTGGACCAGTTCATTTGCTATTGTCCCAGTGATCAGTCTCTGAGTCATGCTGTATAATCATGGTGTTAGATGTAGTTATTATGGTTTCTGTAAACACAGTTTATCGTGGTTATTAAACATGGAGTTCATTTGTAACTGAGTGGCCCTGAGTGTAATGCCGCAGGTGTCGTGGAGCAATAAGAAGAGCGAGATTAATAAAGGACATTCAATAATATTCTATACTCAGGGTCATATAGGCAGGCAGTGGGCAAATCAGAAAGGGAATTCAAAACATGAACATTTATTTATGTGTAAATGCTTCATGTAATGCAATGTCTACACTGAGTTAGACCATGGGCTCTTATGTTTTAAATGTTTTAACCAGTGTATCTGACTGTCATTTTGCACTTATCTGGTATTATGTTGGTACTGTACTTAAGGTTCTTTTGCGATTTTTGTTTAACTTAGCTTGCTATATTTCTATACAGTGGTATCTTGATTTGTTGAGTAACTGATAGCTTAGCTCACCACATTTACAAGTAGCTTGCCCAACAATTTTGAAATGTAATACAAGTGAGCTATTCAGTCAGATAACTATTTGTTGTGAAACAAAATCCAGTTAAAACTTCATGCATTTTCAGGAACTTTAGCAAAAATTCCAGCACTTTTTAAACATGGAAAATGCAACTGTGACGGGAGAGGGAAGTGCAAAATTATGTAAGCGATCGTGCCAGTCTCAGGAAAAATGGTGATTTAATGGAATAGTTTGCACTAGGGATGCAAATTATCGATTAATTCATTAATCATTAGTTGATTGATCTTATCGATCGACTTTTGATTAATTGATAAGCGGTGTTTTTCACCTGAATTTCAGTGTTTCAATAGGGCCTTTAAAAATATCAGCTAAATAGTTAAAACACTTTGTTCAAAAAGTATATATTATATTATGATAATTATATTGTATTATATGATATATTGCTCAAGTAATTATGCATTAGGAAATGTTTATGGTATAACAAAATACATTCTTTCATTTAAAAAAAGGAATAAATGAAGGACTGGCTCTGTTCTTGCATTTGAAACATTAGACATAAAAAAAAAAAAGTTAAGAAGAAATTAAATAGAGAGCCAAACAGTATATTATTGAGCCTATGCTTGGACAATGTTTCTAGCGTTGTAGTGAACACATGCTGTAACGCGACCGGAGAGTGCCCAAGTCTCCACAACATCATTGAGCTTGTCAGCTAAATTGTCAGCGGTGTGTCTATCCAACATGTTCGTCGTAATCAGCACTGCAGATTTTAGCTGCCAGTTCTCCTCAGTGTAGTGGCACGTCACGGTAATGTAACTTTCTGTTGTTAGAGCCATCCAACAATCTGTTGTAAGGGCTACAGCAGTAGCAGTAGCTAACTTTGTTTTTAGCTCACTCTCCTTTTTTCGTAGTGAGCTTTGAAAACGCTCGCCTTCCCAGTGTAGCTGTGATTTTAGGTTGACCAGGTGCACTGGTGATATGCAGGACAGCTGCACGGTGTTCAAATGATAACTGAGTGAGCTAGTGGAACTGTTGTACTTCAATACCGCATTAGAGAACATTTGACTTCTTTGCCTAAATTAACAATGTTGAAATGGTCTCACACCGCATGTCTTCACCTGCTTCATTTTGTTTTCCACTCTGGAATTCGCGACACGTGTTCCGCTCACATTTTAATCGAGTAACATCTTGATCGACAATTAATCTAAAGTCGATTAATCATTTGCATCCCTGGTTTGCACCAATGCAATACCCATGATTTAATCCAAATCTGGGAAACGATAACCAGTAGTCTAATGGAACAAAAACTATATATACATAAAGTATTAGAGACCCATACTTGAGTAAAAGTACAAGTACTCTATCAAAAAATTGACTTGAGTAGAAGTTGAAGTGTTCTTTAAAAACTTTACTTAAGTAGAAGTACAGAAGTATTCAGCATTTTTTGTACTTAAGTATTGCAAGTAGTTTATTCTAAAATTTATTACTCAAGTACTGAAAGTAAAAAGTACAAGTATTGTGTTTTGAATTAATTAAAGAAAACCGTCAAAGTTTGATTATCAAATGTTTTTATATATCACTTACATATCAAAGATGTCAAAGACCACAAATACAAGTGCTCTGTATGTACAAACAAGTAGCAACTTTAAAAACTGGGCTTAACACTTCGTACAGAAAAAACAGATAACTTATGTCCCACTACGTCATAGGTTTGGCGCAGAAGTACAAGTTCGCCTTAATTTAGCTGAGAAAATGAGGTGTATTTTGGACGTAAAATCCATCCGTCTGATTCTAAGGGTGAGCCTACTGCCCTGCGTTTACCCTCAATAAATGCCCTTACCCTATAAAAACACTATACTATAAAAATGGGCACATGATTAGTCAGCCTGAAGAGACACGGCTTACTGTTGCTAAAAACACAACTCAGCGTGACATCGCCTTTATGAATGCCAGCTAATGTTAAGTGAATACTGCAGCACGTCATGAACATAATTAGGTTAGTTAGCTAAGATATCTAACCTAACTAGTGCTTACTGACAGCTAAAGCTGGTGTTTCTTCTGTGCGTTATATTTATAACTTACGTTGATGTGTTTTTTACAGTTCGAAGGTGAATTTTTGAAGGCCAATATTTCAAACTCTTTAGGGAGACAGAGATGGCACTTCATCCTATAGGAATTTACTTTCACTCCAGCAAACGCAAACACTGTCTCTAGGTAGGGCCAGGGTGGTCTCCTTCCTCACCCTCACCGCCACGATCACTCGATGTTGAAGGTGTGGAAGGTGCCAATATATGTACATTAAAACGCCAACAAGCTTATTATGCAGCACTTATGCTGCTCTTCTGCTGGTACCAGTGCATGAATTACACCTTCTAACTTCGCACGCACAAAAATCGAGAGGTGCACGTCCTCGCAACGCGACCACGTGCCGTGGCCAACGCGCATGGGCGAGCCACCTCGATTGCGTCATTTTTGCCGCGCGGACACTTACGCAGTCACGACGTGTCAAGTGAACCTAGATTATGAAGCTCAAGTGTTGAGTGAAGGCAGCAGCAGAGTAAACGAGACGCGACCGGAGCATGCGCAGTTTGCTCAGAAGTCAGCCTTTGATCAGAAGTCAGCCTGATCGCTTGACTCGGTGACAGCACCAGCTAACATGTTTACAATTGTAACGAGTAACTATACAGCACGTAAAAAATGTATCGGAGTAAAAGTATTAAACTGATGGAAAATATGTAGTGAAGTAAAAGTGGAAGTAGGAGAAAAAAATTATACTCCAGTAAAGTACAGATACAGCATTTTAGTACTTAAGTACAGTAGTGAAGTAGTTCTACTTCGTTACTACAACTCTGATATATATATATATATATATATATATATATATATATATATATATATATATATACAGGGATGTCAGTAACGCGTTGCTTAACTTACTAACTTAGTAACTACTTTTGCGTCTGACCGTAGCGCTCGACTCCGCACGCTGCGTGCGACCCTGTGAGAGCGCAAGCATGTTTTACATGTCATTTTTTGCAGTGTCCTCCCGTAACGATATGTGGTAGCAGTGTTCTCAAGTCTCACGCATTGAGCGTGTGACACATGCATTTTACCGTCTTCACACGCCACACTTCCGATTTCACATGGCGAAAAAAAAAATCTAGTTTATTTACCTCTGATCCATATATATGTCACCCTCCACTGGCGATCGATCGCGAAATACAACTACATGTTCGCCACCGTCTCTCACTGTTACGATGTTACTGTTTGTTCGAGTGTCTGCATTACGGTCGGTTTTGTGCTCTGGTTTAGTCATGTCACTTCGTCTTGGTTTTGTTCCATGTTCTGACTGCCCATCTGGTTTGACCCATGCCTGCCTGTATGACCCTGAGTTTGGATTTCCTATTAATAAATCTCGCTTTCCTCAGCATTTGTGTCCGCCTCCCTGCTCACACTCTGAAATGAATTCAAAACTTCAGAGCCCTGTGTAGTAGTATAAAGAAACACCCAAAAACAGGGGAAGGAACATTTACCTGATTAATTTTAATGTTGCTTTGTGTTCCACGTTTGAAATTTGCTAGAATTTTGACTAACGTAGCCTACTTTAAAAATGCTTGAAATTGTAATGGTATTTCGTTTCACAACAAATAGCTGTCTGACTAAACAGTTCGCTTGTATTTACAAATAAAATTTACAAATAATACGGCGTAGCTACACAAACGTAATGTCAGGAGATACTGTAGCAACTACTACTCCTCACAGCGAATTCCCTAACGGACACTTGGCCACTCAAGGTGTCTTAGTCCTTTAAGTGACACTGGGGGGGCGGGGACTGCGCGCGCCAGGGTTGCGTTATCAATAAAGTTTCCCTCCTCGGGATTTTTGGATTAAGCAGTTTCTGCCTCGGTTACCGAACCTGCTTCAATACATTGTTACTGTTAAAAATGCACTTCCAATAAAGTGAGTATTGGAAAAATTAATTTTGCTGCTGAATGTAACTACTAAAGTAACTTGTAATCTAACGTAGTTACTTTTAAAATCAAGTAATCAGTAACGTAACTAAGTTACTTTTAAAAGGAGTAATCAGTAATCAGTAATCGGATTACTTTTTCAAGGTAACTAAGCCATCACTGTATATATATATATATATATATATATATATATATATATATATATATATATATATATATATATATTAGGGATGTGGAGATTCATCGATTCACATCGGTGAATCGGTACACATGTCTGCGATGCGACTGCATCGGTAGATTCAACGTGCATCGAGTTTAATTTGCGGGCGAATTCACGATGCATCGCCTTCAGTGAGGCGGTCACGCAATCTGCAAACAATGCCGTGGGGCTAAATATACGTTAGTAGCACAACGAACCTGGCGACACGCATGAAAAGACGGCACGGTGTGGACATCTCTGCGGCCGCTACCCCCTCGTAACCCCCCCGCTCAACAACTTACGTTCGTGAGTGTGTCGCATCGCATCGCATTTGTATCGCATCGCATCGACAAGGGGTTTCAGAGTATTGCAGTTATATCGCATCGTTGGCAGTGTATCGAGATGTGTATCGAATCTAGCTTAGTGGTGACGATATACATCCCTAATATATATATATATATATATATATATATATATATATATATATATATATACACTGCTCTAAACAATAAAGGGAACACTCAAATAACACATCCTAGATCTGAATGAATGAAATATTCTCATTGAATACTTTGTTCTGTACAAAGTTGAATGTGCTGACTACAAAATCACACAAAAATCATCAATGGAAATAAAATGTATTAATCAATGGAGGCCTGGATTTGGAGCCACACACAAAATTAAAGTGGAAAAACACACTACAGGCTGATCCAACTTTGATGTAATGTCCTTAAAACAAGTCAAAATGAAGCTCAGTATTGTGTGTGGCCTCCATGTGCCTGTATGACCTCCCTACAACGCCTGGGCATGCTCCTGATGAGGTGGCGGATGGTCTCCTGAGGGATCTCCTCCTAGTCCTGGACTAAAGCATCCGCCAACTCCTGGACAGTCTGTGGTGCAATGTGACGTTGGTGGATAGAGCGAGACATGATGTCCCAGATGTGCTCAATCGGATTCAGGTCTGGGGAACGGGGGGCCAGTCCATAGCTTAAATGCTTTCATCTTGCAGGAACTGCTGACACACTCCAGCCACATGAGGTCTAGCATTGTCCTGCATTAGGAGGAACCCAGGGCCAACCGCACCAGCATATGGTCTCAGAGGTAGTCAGTCTACCTCTGGTGAGCACATGGAGGGCTGTGCGGCCCTCCAAAGAAATGCCACCCCACACCATTACTGACCCACTGCCAAACCGGTCATGCTGAAGGATGTTGCAGGCAGCAGATCGCTCTACACAGTGTCTCCAGACTCTGTCACGTCTGTCACATGTGCTCAGTGTGAACCTGCTTTCATCTGTGAAGAGCATAAGGCACCAGTGGCGAATCCTGGTGTTCTCTGGCAAATGCCAAGCGTCCTGCACGGTGTTGGGCTGTGAGCACAACCCCCATCTGTGGACGTCGGGCCCTCATACCATCCTCATGGAGTCGGTTTCTAACCGTTTGTGCCAGAGATGGGGACTCGAGTTTGGGACTCGGACTCGAGTCGCACTTAAGTCGCATATACAGTGACTTCAGACTCGACTTAGACTTGCATTCAAAAGACTTGCGACTCGACTTGGACTCGTGATTTGAGACTCGTGAACAATCTTTTATTTGTAATGTTCTTTTGTGTTTCATTTGACAACCTTTCCTCCGCCTGTCTGTATGCTTTTTACTTCCCGCTGACGTAACATTCTCGGAGCGCGGACCCTCGCGCCGGTCGCGACGCGTCAAGTATTTCGCAAGTGACCGTTGCGCGCGACTCCGCACACGCGTACCTGGCCCTGCGCTCGCCGCAAAACATCGCGATCATGGCGGCGCTGGTGAGGACGCTCGCTTCTGTACCACCATTCATAATAAGTTTTGGGTACAAAACAAGTACAAGTAGCAAATAGAAGAGCAGCAAACTGCAGCGTGTGTGGCATAAAAATACTGGACGCTGGTTCCACCACATCTAATTTTATTCGCCACCTGAAAACCCACCCGGAAAGGTTAGTCGCTGCCTGAAAGGTTATTAGCAATATTGCAATATTGGTATTGACTTGCCAACAGTGCATCAGTAGAGAGGGTGTTCAGTCATGGAGGCCTCATAATGCGCCCTCACCGAGCCAGGCTAGGTGCAAGTACCCTGTCAATCCTGATCTTTTAAAAATGTAATGCGTTAGTTGCATAAAAAGTTTCCTTGTATTAGACACTGAAAGACACCTTGAAGTTCAAATAGATTGTGTTTGATCCAGTTCATTAGGAGACAAATAGTTGTTGCTGCAGGGCTTTTTATGTCAGAATCATTATTATTGTAAAATTTGAATTCTGTTTTTAATTTTTATTTTATAATCACTAATTTGGTTGCTATTTTCTTTATATGCAGACCTTTCATATATATGTGATTTTTTTATTTCACAGCCCTCCTTTATCTTTTAGAACAAAATATAGCAGATGTTCAACTGAAAGAAAAGAATATTGTATCCAGAAAAATGTCAGTTTTGTAAGAAAAATACTTTTTGGAGAAAAATACGGATACAAAATTTATCTGGAAAACATTTGTGTGTGCATGCGCACTTTTAAAAATTGTATTTCTTAATTTACCAGTTTAAGCTATTATACATCAGAAGTGTCATAACAGACCATTACAACTATACAGTGATTTGCGACTACAGTCAGTGGCGGAGCTAGACTTTTATCCTTGGGGTGGCCAGAGGGTGGCCAAAGCTATTTTAGGGGGTCCATAGACTATGACAATGTATATTTAAGAAAAGCATTCATTTGCAACCAAAATCTGTAAATGTTATACTTTTCATATCAAGTACATTTTAAGCACGCAGGAGATCAGATTTGTGTATGAAATTTGCAGTTTTTTTAACAATGTGCAAAATGTACAACATGTCAAAGTAAAAACACAGATGTGCTACTTCTGGCATATCTGGCAGTTAAATGTGTTCAGTTCAGTCCAAATATACGAAATAGGAAAGCTGCTTTCAGCATTCCCTCGATCAGTGAGTGACTGTTTTTGAAATAATTTATTGCACTTGAGTACATATTTTCAGTAACTTACATCACTGATACGGTTACACAAACTTAAGTCGGGGCAAAGAAACCACTGTTGATGTAATGTGTAGTATATTATTTTTCCTAGAAAATGGTCTTTTTTTTACTATTTATTTATTTGCAATATGTAAAATTATAATATAATTCATTCATAATATTACCTGCACCTACAAAGTTTTAAAAAAATGGAAAATGTTTTATAAGCTGCACCGGGCTAAAAGCCGCATATATCTACTGAACTGAAGACATTTAACTGAACTGAACCTGATCAGTTTCTGAACCTGTAGCATTTCACGTGCGACAGTTTTTGCTTAGAGCTGGTGTTGTGGGGCATTCCGACAACCCTCGTTTATCCGCATAAAGACGCTACAGATTATATTGTCGATTTATACATAAATAAGAGCTAGACTTTAATTATCCATCACAGCAAATGGCATTATCTATGTCCAAAGACACACTGGCTCAAGGGTGTTGATTATTTAAAATAAAATACACACTGGCTATACCGAAGTTCACCTCTGACCACGACATCGCAGTATTACGTCTAAATATCTAGTTAGGACAAAACAAGTGTGCTCAATGAACTAAGTTAGTCACTGTAACTCCCGAATATCATCTGTAGCGTCTTTATGCGTGTGCAAACGAGGGGACTTGGAATTTGTCACAACACGTTCGTTTGAAAAAAATTCTCCGTCGTGCCTGCTGCTTGCATGTGCTAAATGAAATTGAGCATTGAGTATTATTACCGATTACAAAACGCAACAGGCTCTCAACAAGATGTTCGATGCGGTGACATGTCAGTCATCTGGGGGGGCACTTGGGGTGGCCAATCAGAATTCAGGGGGGTCCAGTGCCACCCCGGCCCCTGCTTTGGCTCCGCCTATGACTACAGTGTCACTCAAATATTTGGGACTTGACTTGGACTTGAGAACAAAGACTTGAGACTTGACTTGGACTTGAGGTCAAAGACTTGAGACTTGACTTGGACTTGAGGTCAAAGACTTGAGACTTGACTTGGACTTGCAAAAAATGACTTGTGAGCATCTCTGGTTTGTGCAGACACATGCACATTTGTGGCCTGCTGGAGGTCATTTTGCAGGGCTCTGGCAGTGCTCCTCCTGTTCCTTCTTGCACAGAAGGAACACGGAGGTATCGGTCCTGCTGCTGGGTTGTTGCCCTCCACGTCTCCTGGTGTACTGGCCTGTCTCCTGGTAGCGCCTCCAGCCTCTGGACACTACGCTGACAGACACAGCAAACTTTCTTGCCACAGCTCACATTGATGTGCCATCCTGGATGAGCTGCACTACCTGAGCCACTTGTGTGGGTTGTAGAGTCCGTCTCATGCTACCACGAGTGTGAAAGGACCACCAACATTCAAAAGTGACCAAAACATCAGCCAGAAAGCATAGGCACTGAGAAGTGATCTGTGGTCCCCACCTGCAGAACCACTCCTTTATAGGGGGGGGTCTTGCTGATTGCCTCTCATTTCTACCTGTTGTCTATTCCATTTGCACAACAGCAGGTGAAATTGATTCACAATCAGTGTTGCTTCCTAACTGAACAGGTTGGTTTCACAGTTCACAGAAGTGTGGTTGACAGAGTTATATTGTGTTGTTTAAGTGTTCCCTTTATTTTTTTGAGCAGTGTATATATATATATATATATATATATATATATATATATATATATATATTAGTGGTGGGACTTTAACGCGTTAATTTCGAATTTCGATTAATTAATTACAGGAAAATTAACGCACTAAAAAAAATTAATGCATTTAACGGACGAGACACTTTTGCACCGTGGAATGTTTCTCAGTGCGCGAGTTCTGGGCATACAGATTATGGACACACAATAAGATGATCATGATGGAGATGACTGAAGAGGCTACGCTGGTGGATGGGAAATTTAAATATAAGAAACTTTCAGATGGAAGTACAAACAAAAATAGTGTTATTTACACTTTATGTAGGAAGGAGTTCGCTTATCACAGGAGCACTTCCACCCTTCGTTACCACCTCAACGCAAAACATGTTGCGGCTAAAGCTGGGTGTACACTGCGATATTTTAAATCGTGTACTCAGCTCCAGCTCAAACTGTACGACTAAATCGCAGGGAGAGTCGGCTCGTGGAGCTGCTTCAACAGTGCGATACTCTCACGAGGAGCGATTTGAATTTCAAACATGTTTGATGTACTTGCGACGCTGCGATTTCTGATCGGGAGTTGTGAATCGCTCCTCGTTTACCTGTGTAAACTATACGATGCACGACACGCGATTGAGCCGAAACGAGTGAAAAATCGGCTGAAAATGGGCCAAAAATCGCACAGTGTACGCCCAGCTTAACGCGCAGGTCAGTAATGATAACTTAGCTGCTAAATGTATTCCTAGTACGATAGGGTGACCAAATGTCCGTAATTCACATCCTCTGAGGAAGCGTCCTGGTTTTTAAATGACCTTCATTGGACCATTAAGACTGGATTAAACTTTCGCGAATGGCCGTAGCGCGCGACTCCGCACGCGTTTATACATGATGCATCACATTATTTGTGTTGTCCGCTCTCTGTGGTCGAAGATAAATGCTTACAAGAAGCGCTGCGAATTGCGTCAACTGATGCAAGTTACGAACTACCGTCCAGGGGTGAGTTTCCCAAAACGTTCTTAGCGCCAAGTACTTCTTAACCTCGTACGTAAGAACGAGGTGACGAAGTACTTGGCACTAAGAACGTTTTGGGAAACTCACCCCAGAAAGACAATGTCGAAGAAAATCCAGCAGCTGTATGATGAGGAAAGAATTAAAACAGGTTATTGTGAAGAGTGCCACAAATGTGGCTCTGACTGGGGATCACTGGACCTCTGTTAGCAACAAGAATGATCTTGGTGTGACAGCTCATATTATAGATGATGAATCTATAGATGATGAAGATCCAGTCATTTGCTTTGAGCATGCAGAAGACCACTTCTAGGCACTATGAAGATGCCTATGGCAGAGGCCTGGGAAATTAAAGAAAGTCTACCATCTAAAATGGTATTAAAAAACATCTTCTGATTTACTTCAATTCTTCCAATATCCTGAGCAAAACTCCCTAAATTAAACAACATTTTTGGTCAGAATTTCCAATGTTCTGAACTGTTTTCTGCACACTACACATATATTGGTCTTCGTAGTAGACTGGTGGAAAAATAAACAAGATGTTGAAGTTTATGATTATGTTCATTGATTCATTCATCATTCAAACTTAAATTAATATTTCTCATGTTAAATACTGAAATGCGATTAAAATGCGATTAATTTCGATTAATTAATTACAAAGCTTCCGATTAATTCGATTAATTTTTTTAATTGCGTCCCACCCCTAATATATATATATATATATATACACTGCTCAAAAAAATTAATATATATATATTTTTATCTGTTTATATATATATATATATATATATATATTAGGGGTGGGACGCGATTAAAAAAATTAATCGAATTAATCGGAAGCTTTGTAATTAATTAATCGAAATTAATCGCATTTTAATCGCATTTCAGTATTTAACATGAGAAATATTAATTTAAGTTTGAATGATGAATGAATCAATGAACATAATCAAACTTCAACATCTTGTTTATTTTCCCACCAGTCTACTACACAGACCAATATATGAGTGCAGAAAACAGTTCAGAACATTGGAAATTCTGACCAAAAATGTTGTTTAATTTTGGGAGTTTTGCTCAGGATATTGGAAGAATTGAAGTAAATCAGAAGATGTTTTTAATACCATTTTAGATGGTATACTTTTCTTAAATTTCCCAGGCCTCTGCCACAGGCATCTCCATAGTGCCTAGAAGTGGTCTTCTGCATGCTCAAAGCAAATGACTGGATCTTCCATTCATCATCTATAATATGAGCTGTCACACCAAGATCATTCTTGTTGCTAACAGAGGTCCAGTGATCCCCAGTCAGAGCCACATTTGTGGCGCTCTTCACAATAACCTGTTTTACTTCCCTTTCACAATAACCTGTTTTTTTCCCTCGTTCTTACGTACGAGGTTAAGAAGTACTTGGTGCTAAGAACGTTTTGGGAAACTCACCCCTGGACGGTAGTTCATAACTTGCATCAGTTGACGCAATGTGCAGCGCTTCTTGTAAGCCTTTATCTTCGACCACAGAGAGCGACCAACACAAATAATATGACGCGTCATGTATAAACGCGTGCGGAGTCGCGCGCTACGGTCACTCGCGAAAGTTTAATCCAGTCTTAATGGTCCAATGAAGGTACTTTAAAAACCAGGACATTTCCTCACTTTAAAAAAAAACCCGGGACGACCGGGACAGGATGTGAAATGCGGACGTTTAGGTCACCCTATCGTACTAGGAATACATTTAGCAGCTAAGTTATCATTGCTGACCTGCGCGTTAAGTTGGGCGTACACTGTGCGATTTTTGGCCCATTTTCAGCCGATTTTTCACTCGTTTCGGCTCAATCGCATGTCGTGCATCGTATAGTTTACACAGGTAAACGAGGAGCGATTCACACCTCACGACCAACTCCCGATCAGAAATCGCAGCGTCGCAAGAATATCAAACATGTTTGAAATTCAAATCGCTCCTCATGAGAGTATCGCACTGTTGAAGCAGCTCCACGAGCCGACTCTCCGCAACGAGTTAGTCGTACAGTTTGAGCTGAAGCTGAGTACACGATTTAAAATATCGCAGTGTACGCCCAGCTTTAGCTCCAACATGTTTTGCGTTGAGGTGGTAACGAAGGGTGGAAGTGCTCCTGTGATAAGCGAACTCCTTCCTACATAAAGTGTAAATAACACTATTTTTGTTTGAACTTCCATCTGGAAGTTTCTTATATTTAAATTTCCCATCCACCAGCGTAGCCTCTTCAGTCATCTGCATCATGCTCATCTTATCGTGCGTCCATATAATCTGTACGCCTGGAACTCGTGCACTGAGAAACATTCCACGATGCAAAAGTGTATCGTGCGTTAAAATGCGTTAATTTTTTTAGTGCGTTAATTTTCCTGTAATTAATTAATCGAAATTAACGCGTTAAAGTCCCACCACTAATATATATATAAACAGACAAATGATCCTCAGGTGGTGAACTCCCTGATCGGCCACGCCCACCTGAGGGACAAACAGAAGGACTGGACAGACATGAATACTGCTGCTGATGGAGGCGGCTTACATACCATAACAGCAACATTATTCAAGCATAATCAAGAATTTCAAGCACCCATACAAACCCTGTAAATAGTGCAGTGTTTTTGCACATTTCACAACAAATGTGCATAAACTGAAATTAAGCTGTAGTTAGCATATAAAGATACGCCACATGAGATTAATATTATTTTCATACACTATTATCATAATAATAGAACAATAAGGAAAAGAGATTCTCACCTTCAAGTGTGACTCGAAAAGTGATGTCATCATACCAGGACCCTGATTGGATTAAACAATTGTAAACTCCTTCATCAGAAGGCTGGACTGCTGAGAGTTTCAGTGAGGTGTTGCCTTTCTGTAGCTTTTCTTTAAACAGTCCTGTCCTCCCTCTGTAAGACTTTATCTGTTCTTCATTTCTGTCCTAGTAATCTTCATACAGATGCACTAGTTTGTCTTCTTTAGTTAGATCTGGTCTGCTCCACTCCACTGTCATGTTTTCAGCACTGAAGCTGGGATGGATAGAACAGGGCAGAACCAGGTCTTCACCAGCTACAGCAACAACAGGATCAGCTGGACCAACTAAATTTAACGTATACCGTGCTATAAGAAAAACAAAATCAATTAAACATTTGCATACATTTCTCTTTCCCTTGTTTTCCCCATTGTTCTCCCAGTGAGTCAGATCTGTTCCATATTGCACCACAGCAGATCTCCAGTACATCTGGACACACTACAGCTGAGGACCTATACATTGTCAGGTCAGTGTAGCAGACTATACATCTGATGTTGCTGTGGTGACACCTGAATTGTTGGTGTCACTGATAGACCAGCTGATACACACAACTGCAGTGCTGCTATAACCCAGATTTCAAACACAGGCAAATACACCTGGTTCAAACTCAGCCTTCATCTCACATGCAAACAGATGATCACAATGCAACTGATGATAATGATGATGTAACAGGATACGTCCCCTCACTGAGATCAGCCACACAGCTGAATGAAGCGGACAAAGAGAAACGGCCTTTGTAATGTCACTTTGAAAAGCTTCTTGTGCCGTGTAAACAAACACCTCTTGTTAGAACAATAAGGGCCCAGCCAGTCATCATTACCCAACACTTGCCCAACACTGCTGAAATGTAATACAAGCAAACTATTCAGTCAGATAACTATTTATTGTGAAACTAAATACAGTTACAATTTCAAGCATTTTGTAGTACTTTAGCCAAAACCCCAGTACTTTTCAAATTTGGAAAATACAACATTTAATTTTAAGTATATTCAAGGAGTTTCAGTGAGGTGTTGGTTTTCTGTAGCTCTTTTTTCCAATGGGCTGCCCCCTCTAAATTGTGGGCCGGTCTCTTAGAAAAAAAGGGAGGAAAAAAATCCATTGGTCCGTGAGGACTGTCGGCCCACCGGGCAAATGGCCGATACGCCAGATTACCAGTCCAGCCCTGCAAGTAATATACAACCACCAAGGCTTCTTTACGGACATTGTGGCCAAGTGGCCTTGGGAGTACTCATGACCCCTTCATCTGGGCCAATTCTGGAGTCAGATGGCTAGGGACGGTGCATTTGATGGTGGACATGTACAAGCTGACAGTGGGTATCCACTCTGAAGCTATATACTCTGAAGTTATATACTCCTGTATCAAATCCCCTGGTATTCCTTCAGTAGCTGTGGGGCCCAGTATCCCCAGTGCCTTCTCCTCCTCAACAGTAAGGGAACTTGTGGACATTTGACCTCCACCAGTCTTAACCCTTTTTCTTTCTGAGTTCTGTCCCCTTATTTTTGACTTGAATACAGTTTTTTGTTTTGTTTTTTTCTGAATTTGATGAACTTCTTCGAGCTATTGAAAACAGTAGGTTATACTTTTGTTTTTGGCTCAGTTCACTCGACAGTTTCATTTTCTCTGCTTGTTTGCCATGGTTTTGAATAACATGTGAAAAGTTAATTGTGTGCTGTCACGGTGAGGACCCCGGCCCCTCTCCTTTGGGTGTGTGTTTACGTTGTCCACGTGTACTCGTCTGCGTCTATGGAACTGTGTGGGTGTGGTTATGTCTCGTGATTAGTCGTCGCACCTGTGGCTTGTATCGTCGTCACGTGGGGCGTGTGTGGATTGTCTACTTAATGTGCGTTCGCGCAGTGTCGTGTGCTCGTCGTTGTTAAAGTCTACACGTGTCAGTGTGAAGTGTTCTGTTTTACGTGCGCTGTCTTGCGCAATAAGTGTAGTAAATAAACGTGACGTCTGCGTAACGCAAGGATCTGTGTCTCGTCCTTCGCCTCGCACCCGGCGTCACAGAACGACGAGCCGACAAGAGACACCAACATGCCAGGCTACGCCACCCGGGCAAAGAAAGGGAGGAGACCCAGCAAACACCACCATGGCTCTTCCTCTGCCCAGCACCGTGACGCCTCCGTACCCCTCGAGCTGCTAGAGCAGGACCCGTTGTGCGGCATCATGCTGCTTCGGGCTCGGGAAGCTTCGACGGAGGAGATGGCGGATTACTTCCGCGAGACTGCGGTGCGGATGTGGATGGAGCGTCACCCCTCTCCCTCCAGGGACCTCTCACCCCTGCGGGTAGGCGCCATCGAGCTCTGCGGGATGGTGAAGGACCCCGAGAGTGAGATGGAAGAGGGTGACTCCTCAGATGAGGAGACGGAGCAGGGAGAGGACTACCCTCCGTCATTGGATGACGCTTCCACCGTGGACTACGGTGGAGAGGACTACCCTCCGTCCTTGGATGACGCTTCCACCGTGGACTACGGTGGAGAGGACTACCCTCCGTCCTTGGACGATACCTCCACCGTGGACTACAGTGGAGAAGAGAGGGTGAACGGGGAGTACCCTTCATCCGAGGGCTCTTACGTCACGGAGGAAGAAGAGAGCTCTCCTCCCTCGGAGAAGTCAGCGGAGACCATGAAAGGGAGGTGGACTCCCTCTTCCGATCGCTCCGGCGAGAGCAAGATGGACTGCTCCCGGGGTGGCAGCCCGGAGCAGCCCATGGCATGGAGCCAGGCAGAGGAAGAGGACGAGATGGAGACCGAGGAGGACCACCCACACAGCCCGTTCGGCACGTCCGATAGCCGCGATGTGCCAGGCGCGTACGCCAGCCGCACTGCACCCGGCACGTCCGCCAGCCGCGCCGATCCCAGCGGAGGATCCGCAGGGAGGGCTGGAGGAGGGACGATACCCGCATCGCCTGCAGCTCCCGATCTCTCTCCCCTCCTAGCTCTCCTTCTGGCGCGTAGCCTAGCGCTTGTTTCATGTACGTCTGTTCCAGTGTTTGTGAGTCTGCCCATATGTGTACCAAACCCCCTTTTCCCGTTTGTGCCGATTTGTGTGAGTGTACCTGTCTGTGTGTTTGTAACCGTGCCGTGGTGTTTGTCCAGCGTCTTCTCCCCGGTCTTCCCAGGGAGGTGGTTCTAGGCGGTTCGTGACGGACGCTTCGCCGAGGGTGGTCACCTCTCAGGCGCAGGACTGAGCGCGTCGGACCCGCCCATCATTGTGGGTTTGGGGCACTCGGTCCTGTTGGCACCCCGGGACGGGTAGTGCCCTTGGAGGGGGCGTCTGTCACGGTGAGGACCCCGGCCCCTCTCCTTTGGGTGTGTGTTTACGTCCACGTGTACTCGTCTGCGTCTATGGAACTGTGTGGGTGTGGTTATGTCTCGTGATTAGTCGTCGCACCTGTAGCTTGTATCGTCGTCACGTGGGGAGTGTGTGGTTTGTTCACTTAATGTGCGTTCGCGCAGTGTCGTGTGCTCGTCGTTGTTAAAGTCTACACGTGTCAGTGTGAAGTGTTCTGTTTTACGTGCACTGTCTTGCGCAATAAGTGTAGTAAATAAACGTGATGTCTGCGTAACGCAAGGATCTGTGTCTCGTCCTTCGCCTCACACCCGGCGTCACATGTGCCCTATTTATAGCCTTGATAAAAGCCTACGATTGGTCAGAATTGCAAAAGTAATAATTCTACTCATTTTTTTATTATACTTGAAATTTCAAAATTTCAACACTTATTAGTTGTTAGTTTTTATGATTTATGATTTTGCCAATGATGCTTTTGTGGCGTAATTATGAAAAAAATGTATGTAAATCGGTGGTTTGGTGTCACGTAGGTCTACGCCCCCTCTCCTAGCTGTCACTTTGGTTTCCCTGTTCCCTCGTGTCTGTGTTGTTCCCTGCTCCTGGATCCCGCTCATCTGTTTCTATGGTTTCCCATCGTCTGCCACGCCCATGTCATCATTGTTAAACTGTTCCTAGTTTAGTTCAAAGTATTTATAGTCCCAGTGTCTCCCATGTCTGGATCGGTTGTTTGGTTCTATCGTTCTTTAATGCCCTCGTGGAGTTTGCTGTTTCGTCATCGTTGTGAGTACGTCCAGCCTAGTCTTTGTTCCCCTGCCTTGTTTTGTTCTTTGTGTTACCATGCCCTCCCGTTACGACCCATGCCTGTTATAATGACCACGTCTTTGGAATTCCCTTGAATAAATCTCGCTCCCCTCAGCGTTTGTGTCCACCTCCCTGCTCTGCGTTATGCAGATCATTACATTCGGTTTTTGACTAGCGGAGCTTTTCCAGTGCAGATGCAGAGGCGGAGTCTACTAAGAACTACTTAGAACTCGTTCGTAAATTTGGAGACTACGAAGGCTTTTGGGAAACACTCGTAAATTTGGCGTTCTTAAAGTTACGTCGTTCTTAAAGTTGTTCGTAACTTTCTAAGATCGTTCGTTATCTGGAAACCCACCCATGGGCAGAACCAGGTCTTCACCATCATTAACAATGGGAGGATCAGCCGGGCCAACTATGTTGACATCCTCTGGAATGAAAACAAACATATAATGCAATAAAACAGCAATACAAAGCTTATGGCAAAACTTAATAGCAATTTTATTTATTCTGGCCAATTTTATTTATTCAGGCCGTGGTTAGGGAACTGTTCTTGTGACCGGAGGGTCGTGGGTTCGATTCCCAGACCTGAGGCCATGACTGAGGTGACCCTGAGCAAGGCCCTTAACCCTCAATTGCTCACTTGTATAAAAATGAGATAAAAATGTAAGTCGCTCTGGATAAGGGCGTCTGCCAAATGCCATAAATGTAAATTCTATGTTCAGTGTATATGTAATTTTCATACTTTTCAAGTTCTGTAATGAAGACAACATCTTGCCCGTTAGTTTGAACTATTGCTTAAACAGTTGTGTTGGTTACCATGAATTTCTCATGTGGTCATGCAAGTGTCTGATTTGTTGAGATGTTTAATAAAGGGAGTCTGTTATGTTCTGGGACAATGTGAGAGAGAAAGAGAGAGAGAGCATCAGCACAGTTGGGAGTCAAACCTGAAACCCTGAACCCTGAACCCCTTAAACCTGAAACCCTGAATCCTGAACCTTAAACCCCTGAAACCTGAATACCAGAGCTGTATTAAATTCTGGTCATTTTGAACAGATTTGATTTTGATTGATTTCTTCCATAATTATTTTCATAAGTTTTATATGTATGGCTGTCCTTCAAAGAGAATGCAAATTTACAAATATCTTTTATTCCAACTTTCATTCTCTCTCTCTCTCTCTCTCTTGTTATCCCTCTCTCTCTCTCGTTATCTCTCTGTCTCTCTCACACACAGAGCTTGTGCAGGGCACATACCTGATGAGGTCTCCATAAATACAGAGAGAGTCAGTGTGATCACACAGATAAACTCCATTCCTGAAAGACAATTTGAACATTTTGTTACATACAATGTGATTTCAATACCCTCTCAGAAACAACCTGTATAGGAGGTAATTACACTGTGCTTAGTAAGATTTCAACAAAAATATTTTATCACTCACACACACACACACACACACATTTATTATGAGGTTTTGTAATCAAAGGTGGAGTCATGTACAGGTAAAATTCTATTGTTTTTTAATAGATAGACTTCAAATTACAAAGGGCAGTCACAATGCAAGATCAGACACCAGATGAAGTCAGCAACAGTACAGGGAATAGATCAATAATGGCTATAATAGACCTTAGAACAAGAAACAGTATCTCTACTATTATATATGATAATAGTTATTATCTCTGGTATAACTTAGAAAAATAAATAGATCAATAATGGCTATAATAGACCTTAGAACAAGAAACAGTATCTCTACTATTATATATGATAATAGTTATTATCTCTGGTATAACTTAGAAAAATAAATAGATCAATATTAGCTATAAGAGACCTTAGAACAAGAAACAGATCAATATCTCTAATATTATATATGATAATAGTTATTATCTCTGGTATAACTTAGAAAAATAAATAGATCAATATTAGCTATAAGAGACATTAGAACAAGAAACAGATCAATATCTCTAATATTATACATGATAATAGTTATTATCTCTGGTATAATTTAGAAAAATAAATAGATCAATATTAGCTATAAGAGACCTTAGAACAAGAAACAGATCAGTATCTCTACTATTGTGACGTGCGGGCCGGGCGAAGGACGAGACACGGGAATCCTTGCTTTCATGGCAAACGTCACTTTTAATAACAAATAACGGTTGCACAATAGCGCACGAGCAACACAGAATAGAGCACAGGACACTGCACGAGCGCACATTAAATAGGCAAGACACATTAGCCCCACGTGATCATGAGACGATTCACAGGTGAGACTTATAAATCACACGACAAAATCCCAACCACGTATATACACTGACACAGACAAAGCACGTGGACAACGTTTACACACGCCCAAAAGGGAGGGGCCGGGGTCCTCAACGTGACAACTATTATACATGATAATAGTTATTATCTCTGGTGTAACTTAGAAAAATAAATAGATCAATATTAGATATAAGAGACCTTAGAACAAGAAACAGATCAGTATCTCTACTATTATACATGATAATAGTTATTATCTCTGGTATAACTTAGAAAAATAAATAGATCAATATTAGATATAAGAGACCTTAGAACAAGAAACAGATCAGTATCTCTACTATTATACATGATAATAGGTATTATCTCTGGTA